>NC_040045.1:24363713-24426230 GCF_003713205.1 Coffea eugenioides | reverse complement strand
GTATAAAACGCGCGATGCGCGTAGGTAACTAAAGACAATATGCCCTGCCAAATATGTCAAATATGCGTTGGTAATAGTGCTTAGCATGCCCCATTGAATGTAAAAAAAAAGTTGAAATTATAAGTTTAATTGCACTAATTGTTGGAAGATAAAAATGGATTGTGCAAAGCATACATTATATTAGAGACTGGAATAATTGTAATTATAGAATGGTTGCAAATTTGATGAATATCGTATAAATAAGGTGCATAGGGAGATTAATTCTTCAAAGTAGAAGATGGTGGTAGATAATAAATTGAGATTTAAATGGAAAATGGGAAATGCCATGTATACACAAAGTTGAATATAATGAAGTACAGTTACAAAAGTCATGGCCTGGTGGATAGAGAGTAGTATTTCGCCATTGCGAAAATCATGATTTGTAACAAAGTGACATTTGTCACTCACAGAATTCTATCCACCTTATCAACTATTTTTATCCCCTCACTTCATTAGTAGCGAGAATGACACACAAGCATTACGCCCCTTCAATGCCTTTTACATTACTACAGTTTTTTGGCCAAGCCCAAGCAATAACGCTCGAAGCAAATATATCTCAGCCCAAACAACAAATTACCCTGTTGGCCAAAATGATTTTACCTCAATATGAAAATATAAATTGAATTGACAAAAGAAGAATCCTTCATTCAAAGGTTGGAAATTGGAACAAGCTTCAGTACAGTATACACTGATTATTTATACAAACATTTGACAGAACAAAGAAAGCAGGCAACAACAAAAGAAGAAAAATTAATAGATAATATCTTTGTCCATTTAATAAATGTATAGATAACAAACTCTTATCAAAACTCTGCAGAGTAGCTCCTAGTAGGCAAAGGCAAAGTACTTTACATGCACAAACTACAATACTCGCAAGATATACATAACATATGTGCCAAAGCATTTGCGATAATGTTCAACTTTCTTATTAGTCAGTTTTTCACAATATCATTCTAGTTACTGAGCCTAGTGAACAATGCTGCATTTTCCAATTAGAAAATAATAGCAAAGTGCAACAGGCCAAGGTTTCGCAACATTGATGTTAGCAAAAGCCATATATACATATGCCAATACAGTCATAGCTGAAGGTGATAATCTAAATCTTTTCAGCTCCATTGATCCGCATCACAGCTAAAGGCTTCCAACAAGTTGTTGAGGCCACATAGTTCTGATAAATATGTTGCAACAAGCTGTTTTATCCAGTTCACAACTGGTATGTTTGTAGTATTTTTTCCTCGTTCGAATAGGATACAACACTTGATAAATTGTGTGATATTAACTCCATCAGAAGCAATAAGCCTGCAATTCATGATCAGAGATTTCTTAACAGCTTTAAATCTATAAAGTGAAATCAAGAGAGTTGCAGTACATTGGAAAGTTTCAAATGAGAAAATAACCAAGTCCTTATTAAAGAAATGATCAAATCAAATTATTTTTCTGATTTCTTAAACGCATTTTTTTCCTAGAGAAAAGAGGGGGGGTTTAACTTTAAGATACATGTAAAGCAATAAATGACATCGAAACTGCAAGATGATAACCAGAGAGATATTTAGAGAATTCACGACTGAGTATCTCAAGATTATTACTTGCGGTGGCCAATCTAGAGAAAAAAATGAGAAAGCCTCTGGTGCATCATAGAGGCTGATAAAGGAATTTAAACCGACAAGATTATCTTTTTGCAATAAGTATATAAATTATACTCTACTAAAAATTAACAAGGAAAACTATAGCTCAATAGCATGTTAAGGTTGCAGAACAAAACCAACTTGTAAACAGACAACCCATGTCCCATTTTCTCTGCCATATAACCAGAGGGATATTTAAAGAAGCATGGAAAATTTTCAAAAATTAATACATTTAGAAATAAGTTCTAGACGGTAAACTGGCACATTAACACACAATGAAGACACAACTCAAGAATATACAATCATCAAACAATGGGAATTACTCAACTAAAATAAGCCTAATCCAATCTTTAACCGTGCTTATAAAAACAGCCAATAGGGAGAAAGAGGGACGAGAGGGCATACTATTTCCAGTTGGGAGGAAATATCTTTCTTGCTTGATCAAATGATACAAAGGAAATTTTGGTGCAACTTCTGCCAGCCAAAAAAAAATCTAATATTATAATAACTTCAACAATAAGAGTAGAAATGCAACATTAAAGATGATGTTGATTTATTTTCATTCTTATTATTACATATATTGTGAGCCTTGAGGATACCTAAGACCTTGCTGTGAGTGACAATTTTAAATCGCACCACATCTAATAATATTTATTCTGACATGCTGTCATTGCCTTCTTTGCCAAGCAGACGCAATTTTCAACCTATCCAATATACACTTAATAAAACAATCAAAAGAAAAGAACAATATGAAATGTATACATGCACATCAAGAAAAGTAGCAAAATAATGAAACTCAACTACCATCTTGGTAGGAGATCTTGAGCCAGCTCAAGGGAGTTCTCTTGTAAGGGAGATTTGATGTAGAAATGCTCTTACAAGATGGTACATGTAATTAAATAAAGTCTTTGCATTACAAATGAATTAAAATGAGCATGAATGATTGCATTGTTTGTTTGCTTGCGAAAGATAGAGAGAAAACAGACCTGCAACGGTGCATGTGAAAGGGCACAAACCTTGTCAGGCCTTAATCCTTAATCCTAGCCAAGGAACAGAAACAGAAATATAAGGTGAACAAATTGAAGAATCAGGATTTGAAATTCTACTAACCCAACATACAGAAAGTAAATATTCCTTGCTATCCTTCCTCTATTATTGTGAATTTAGATAATTAGAAAAATCCATCTTATTCCATTGTACCTGGCAATAAATTCAGAAAATGACACGAAATAAGCCAAGATGAGCGTGAAAAAGAGCAAAAAATCAAGCAAAGGAAAACTAAAGGTGCCAGAAACAAGGAATTAAAAAAAATAAAATGTAAAGGAAGAAGAATCGTGGGATTACAGATTGTAGAACATTATGGTAAATACGACAAACAATTGATGGTGCCACTGGAGCTTTCATCATAGGCTTTTTTGTACTGTGGCTGCATTTGAGGAAAAAAATACTAAATATCCATTAAAACATAAGAGTAAAGAAAAAAGAGAAGGGGGAAAAGTCATAGAGTCGCCAATTTGGCACATGACAATCTATGGTGGTGGAGGAGGAGCTTTGCTTCATTTACAGATTTGGAAGCTTCCAATGACTTTTGGAAAACAAATAGTTCAGCTCTCTTAGTAATCAAGTGATTGATCAGAAAAAAAAGGAAAGAAAAGAGGAAAAGAATAAAAAGGGAGAAAAAAAATATCAAAGAAAGAATCAAGGAAACTTTAGCTTTGCAATTGATCAAAGAAGGAGAGAGAGGGGATTGACAACTTCTTTTTAGAGGAGAGGGTACAAGTGGCCTGGAGTTGCAGCGTGGAGGGATATGAGAGAGAGCCAGGCTTTCTTCGTCAATTACCAGTTCCTCCACCTATGCACGAATTGCTAATATCTGGACAAACATCATAACAGCTACGTATCAATGTAAAACAATCATAAGGTTATATTAGCATAAATAAGTTTGTAAAAGAATATCATATTAGAAACTGTATCATCTCAGCTGGATCATACATTTCAGTTCGTATAATCACTAATCTGTCAATTAAGTTGATGGGTATGCCACGAGGACGTCATATATATTCCTTTACACACCAAAAAACAAAAAAAGATTTCAATTTAGCTAAAAATAGGATTTCCAGCAATTTTCTGCAATCAGACTATAAAGATTAAGATGCGGGCAACTATTGGTGAAAAATACACTCTTCTACTGGCGAAAGACTGTAGGAAGACTACTGCAACATTATTCGGCAAAGGGATGCCTATGCGTATGTCACCTATTGATGAAATTGAGAAATAGATAATGTACAACAGAATCCAAAGTTTCATCCCCTTCCCCCTTTCTCCTCGGGCAGAAAAAAGAAAGCTGTCTTAAGCATTAATCAATCATTGATTAATTACAAATTAACTTCAACATATACATGTGGAAGGTAACACCAGTATGTGACCTACACATTCAGAGAGCATCTACAATAATTTTAAATAATTCAGAGGATGAACTAAGATTGAGAATAAATGTTAAGAGCACCTATGCAAAATTAAGTGATTCAAGTCTACGCTCTTGATGTTCCACTGAGATTATAGCAACCAATAATTAAAGAAATGAAAGGATGAAAATCAAGATATAATTCAAAGAACTACACCAGCGTTGCTTTATACCTGACATTACATATTCCTCTATTTGCGGGAAAAATCACTATTGGTGATAGAAAACTTTCTAGAGCACGGTTCAAGTATGAAAAGCATTCCATATCCAACATATCAACCTGCAAATAAGATGCTTCAAATACTTAGAACATACCAAAATAACACCCAAACTCATTCATAATAATGTGTATATATATATATAGATGAACCTCATCAATAAACAAGACTCCTTGAACAAGCTCTGCAACACCTTCATCAATGTAACGGTTCACAACTTGCGATGGACATCTTTTGTAAGACGAAACAACACACAACACAAAATACCAAATCCAAGCATTGACTTTCTGTAGTGATAAAAGTTATCACCTTTCTCCTGAACATTGAGTTAACATTTTATATTTTATAGTCCAGAACAATTACTTCGTACAACATAAGCATGCTTCTACTAAGTGGTAATGGTTTCAATCTTCTGTACATCTGTATTTGCTCTTTCATTTATTAATTTCTTGGATGTATGTACTTTTAACATATATATTCACCATCAGGGTCAGCAAAAGTTTGCAACATTGTTTTGAAAGATCATCAGTTTTTCAAAAAAATCCCCTAAAAAATGCAAAAAAATACAACCAGCCAAGGTGGACTGGTTTCTCTGGATTATTTGGTCCTTCTACGAGTGCAATACTGTTGAAAATTTTGAGCAAAATCTATCGTGTTTATCGAAGAATAAAATATCATAGCTATATATATATATATATATATATATAGAAATTCCAAATTCAGTCAGTACTGCACTCGTAGAAGGACCAAATAATCCAGAGAAACCAGTCCTCCAGTATTTCGTACACATAATTATTACAATTTGCATAAAAAATTTAACAAAGAGTGAAAATAAATCTCAATATACAGGGAGGAGCTATGTAAGTTTACAAACGACTATAAACAAGAATACGAGCTAAATCTTCAAAAAAAAATGACATCAAAGTTCACAAATTAGTGTACTCAAATAATATTACCAGAACAATTCATTCCGAGGAAGAAAGCATATATACCTTGTGGCAAGCTGTTTCCTTGGAGCCTTTCCTCCGGTGAACTTGCTAGCTGTTTGCTTCGTACGAGCCATTTTGATTGAGAAGAAACTGCAAAAAGTCACAAAAATTAAATAAGAGAAAGCCAAATAAGATGAAATTAAACTGCTAAGTTCAAAAAATCAGAAAATAAGGAAGTAACCGGAATGCCCTAGGGTTTCGATGTTTTTCAAACCTGAATGAACGCTGACCGACTATTTGATTTCTTCGATTTGCTCTTAATCTGGCCGCTAAAGAAGCTCTTATAGACGGTTGAATTAGAATTTGAACGGGTTAATTGGACATAGACCCCTGAGCTTGGCGCATATAGCCAATAGATCCCTATAATTGAAATGGGTGGCATTGAATCAAGTAATGAGATTCCAAATTGAACTATTAATCTGCACTTGTGTGGATCTTCAATCGTCTAGAGGTTGTTTAGAAGCTTGAAGAGATTCCGAAGAGAAAAGTTTGAGAGGTTGGGAAATGCAGAATAAATACGGTTTTAGAGGAAGATAAAGTAAGAGCCGGAGAAAGAAAGAGAGGAAGAGGAAGGGAACAGAGAGAGTCTGAGGAGAAGAGGTGTATCTAACCCTAGAGGAATGGAGACAGAAAATAGAGAGGAAAAAGGAAAGGAGGAGATGAGAGACGGCGCATCAAAGTTTAGGGTTAGAAGAACATATTCAGCGGCCAAAATACAAAACGCCATCGTACGTACCACGAAACTTAGCTAAAGAGCACATGACAAGCACGAGGGCCGACGAAAACTTCAGACCTAAACCTGGCCGACGAAAACTTCAGACCAAAACCCCCCACTCGCTCTTATTCTATATATGTTGATGAGCCATTATTTGTAGTTTTTTTCCTTATTCTAACGAATTGAATCGTCTCAGTTGGGGACAATGTATGTCACAAGTATTGTTACAATTTTGCGTGGGTTCTCCTCAATAGGGATAAACTAAATCTCTTTTTCTAGTCAAGGGACAATGGAGGAATTGGTTCGACATAAATTGTGAGATCTAACTGATTTTAGTTTTCATATTATTTTCTAGTATTCGTATATTTCTTGTTTTATTTCCTCATGGTTATTGTATTATTCCATTATTCTGGGCCCGGATGTTAGATTAATTCAGTAACTTAGAGCCAATTAGAATAATTAAATCCGTAATTGTTTGATTGTTCTAAATTAGTGGCAACTGGCTTAATCAGAGTTATGTCAGGGAAATATACGGGCTAATTTGTAGACAACCCTCGTAGCATGTTATCTAGTTAGAACAGGGTTTCTCTAAATCTTAAGGCAATTGTAAAATTTAATTCTATGGTCGTATCTAGGATTATTTTGCAATTAGGGCAATAGCTAACGGTCGTACCTTGGCTATCAATAATTAAGGAAAAATTGATTGTCATCACTTGTTTGACAATTATAACTTGTTTATCAGTTTATATGTGGAATATTCTTGCAGCGATGATCAATTAGAAGAACCATTTCCAAAGTTGCTTCTTGACTAGAGCTGTCCAATACTATTTGAGTTTCTATAGTTTGCTATTTAATTTTTATTTAATTGTAATATTTGATTAGTATAGCTCATTGTTAATTTTCCTAAAATCCCCCGTTGTTAATTTGAACTTTAAAAGAGACAAATATTCCAGTCCCTGTGGATTCAACCCTGCTTATCACTGTCTACAGAAATTATATTTTGTTTGAGCATGTATTTATTATTGCACAGGTTCGGCACCTGTCAAGAGACCAGGGATAGCAATGATATCCAGTGAAAGCAATAATGAACGCCAACGATCACTGCTGTCTCCCAGTTTTGGCAACTAAATACACAATCTATTCAACCAAAATCTCAGCAATTGCCCCACCAAATCAGCAATTTAAATCGACAACCAGATTATCCTCAAAATTCCAACAAAATGATTCAGCAATTTAGTGGCAATGGGGAATTGAGTCGCGTGATAGGGTGCAATTTTATCATTCATTTTATTATTAATTTTTCCTATTACCTGACCCGATGTGCGTTAATTATTAGATTCTACTCACTTTTCATAATTTGCATTTATCTCAGGGAGTAGAACGAAAATACTACAATCAATGCCAATTTGACAGTCATCGGGAAAGAGTTCAAATAACAGACATTCAGGGGCATTTTTTGGAACAGGGAGACGCAAGTCCTTTTTGGGTAATTTGGCCGAAGACAGCAAGGAAAAAAAAGAGGGCTGGAGTCTTCTTGTTCGGGGGAAGCCGCCGCACAAGGGAGTTGACTACTTAGATAGGAAATAGGAATAGCTAGCAGCACTTTAGATTTTGAGCTTTGTGATTTTTCTTCTTTTACTTTTTAGTAGTGGATTTCTCCTACGCATGACAGGAGTAAGATTGGGAGAGCTTTGACTTTTCTTCCTTTTAGCTTTTAGTAGTTCCTTTTCTTTCTTCGGACGTAAGACGAAGTAAATGATTAATCAATGGCCGCGGCTTTCTCTTCAATTTCGTATGGGTGTTTCGCATTAAATATGAACTAATTTCTTCACTCTAGTCAAGAAACAACGGAGGTTTTGGTTCGTCTAAAAATTGTGAGATTGATTTAATTTTATCTTTTCATTTTATTTATTAGTATTCGCATATTTTTTGATTACAGTGATTATAATTGTCCAATTAATTGATTGTCTTGGATCCGGATAATTATTTGATTGGGTAATCTATTGTCAACTAGGGTATTAAATCCGTAATTATTTAATTGCTCTAAAATAGTGACAACTGGCATGATTGATTTTGTGTCAGGGGAATACACGGGCTAACCTAAAATAACCCTGGTAGTGGGTTATTTGATTAGAATAGGACTCCTCTAATACGTAAGGTAATTGGAAAATTAAATCTTACGGGCGTACCTAGAATTATTTCTTAATTAGAGCAATGATTAACGGGCGTACCTTAATCACCGACACAGTAAGGAGGGATTGACTGCCATCGCTTGTTTGGTAATTATAACATATTTATTGATAAATAATTGGAAATGTCTTTGTTTCGATGATCAATTAGGTGCACCATTGCTGAAGTTATTTCTTGGTTAGAGCCTTAGTTATCATTCATTTGATTTTAGTAACTTGTTATTTAATTTTTAATAGTTTTTTAGATTTTATTTGAATTTCTTTGATTGTCATCTTCCGCACAAAAACACCCCCTTTGTTTCTGTGGATTTGAAAAGAAACATTTACTCCCAATCCCTGTGGATTCGACCCTGCTTACCACTATTTACAAAAATTAACTTTAGTTGAGTAGGTTTTTATTATTGTACAGGTTGACAACCTGTCATTTTTGGCGCCGTTACTGGGGACTGGTGTCAGATTAATTTGTTTCTTTTTTAGTTCATCTTGTTTTCATTTTTTTATTTATTTTTCTCTTATTTTTTTTATATAGTTTATGGCTACTAATATTTCGTATTTTGATGATAGACTGGACTTTATTCCTGAATGGGATTATGAGACTCGTGTTTTTTCTAATGATCAATGGGTTGTTGCAAATTGTGAAACTTATTTTGTCTCAGGTTATTCAACCGACACATGCCCCGCATTTCAAGATAATCTAAGTGCTCCAATTGATACTTTTGGAGATTTTTCACCTCGATTTCAAATGTGGTATGACCCTTACCCAAACAGGTATGATCAAGAATGGTGGGATAATTTTAATTTTAATTATGCGATCGGGCCAATGAATTTTCAATAGCAAGAGTCTCAATAACCATCATCCATGTCAGGTATGTCTCTTGAAGAAATGATTGAATTACTAGCTGCTAATACATATCGATTTCATCAGGAGACACAAACGAGTATTCGTAACATGGCGGATCAAGTGCAACTATTGACATCCGGGATGGCGGATCAAGTGCATCTATTGACATCCATGATAACGCAATTGGCTTCTCACATTTGTGAAGAATTGCCCTCACAGACCAACATCAACCTTGAGGAAGATGAGAGTGCAATTATCCGGCCAAATGATATGGAATTGCAAGAGTTTGAAGGAAACGAATCTAAAGACGCAGTTGAAAAGGAAGTTGATGTGCAAAAAATGAGCCCCCAATATCAACTCGTCCAACTGAATGAATCCAGTGAACAACCACCAAATGCGGTGATATCTCCTCCATTCCTTAATCCATATTCACCTGACTCTTATTCTTCAATTCCTGTTAATGAAATTGACTTTATTATACCAGAAAATCTTGAATTTCATGACGGAAATAAATTAAGAGTGGCGATGGCAAGATATCTTGGACTAATAAATGCATGTGAGGGAGGAGTGAATGGAGAATTCAAATTATCGTTGACTTGTTTGACGCCATTTACTAATCTATGGAAGATCGTAGCTCATGTGCTCAAGGATTACTCTATTTACAAGGGTTATCAGGACTATATAGAGGATGAATCATTGAAACGAGTCACAAGATTTTATCCTCCATGAACAAACATGACAATGTCTAGTCAAAAACGTTAAAGAAAGGCGCTCATTGGGAGGCAACCCAATTTCTTTTAGTCATTTGTTCGTTTTTTGTTTGTTAGTTTAAATATGTTTTCCTTGAGTTTGACTGATATCTTGCTTCAATTTTCGTTTTTGATGACTCGTAGGTATCTCTCTGACATGACGTACCCGCGTCATGTCGTATGGAGAGCTCATGGTCAGAAGGGCTCTTGTCTTTTTAACGTGCCTGCGTCACGTACACGGGAAAGGTAAGTATTCAAATCTTAAGAAAAATTTTCGATTACCTGTTAATCTCTAATTTTTAATTTCGAAAATAAGTTTTGTTAATAATAATATAGTAAAAAATAAATAAATAAATAAAAATAAAAATAAAAAGAAAGAAATAATTTTTTTTTTCTTTCATTTGACCGTAGCTTGGATTTTCAAATTTCAAATTTTTAATTTAAAAAAAAAACCTATTTCTTTTGTCTTTTTCTTCTTTTTTCTTTCTTTCCTTTCCTTTTTCTTTCTTTCTTTCCTTTCTTTCCTTCTTCCTCTTGTCTTTCTTTCTTCTTCCCCGATCCCTTCTTCCCTTTGTCCGCCGCCGCCTCTGCTCACTCACCACTCGCGTGCCGAAGTTCTCCCACAGTCGATGCCGCCAGCTTCTCCTCTCCCTTTCAGACCACCACTTTGACTCGATTTCAAGGAAGTTTTGTTGTCCTTTCTCCTACTTTTAATGTTTATTTGCTACATTGAGGGCAATATATCGTTTAGGTGTGGGGGGGATCAGTTGTGGTTCTAATTTTTAGTAGTTTTTAGTTTTTAGATATTTTTCCTTTATTTCTAGTTTGTTATTTGTCTATCTTTCGTTCATTTTCTTTCTTTATTTTTGGTGCTTAGCTCTCATGTGAGTACCAAGGTTTGATGTTGGGTTATTGATTCTAATTCTACTATTGCCATGTTTTAATAATAAAAGTGTATCTAGTTAATGTGGTTAAGTCCAGAACGTCTCTTTGGTGAATATCGGTGATTGCTTGACTCTTTTGATTTCTTTGTTAACTTTTCTAGGCATAGGCAATGATTGTTGGCATTTTCATGTGAATTGGTCCAGTATTAACTTTAGTTCTTCATATTTGAAGAAATGAGGCTAGCGGCTGCCATTTTTGTTTTCTTTTGATATGTTATTTTGAGTTATTGTGTTATCTGGCTGTGAAATAAAGTTAACTGTACTCCGCTAGTCATTACTACTGAGTAACTGGGGGTTTTCACCTAAAGTGTCGATTTCCACGTTAAAAAGTAGTAATTTCTATGAGTACGTGATCGTATAGCGATAGGAGCTGAGTAACCGGGCTCCTTCATTTGACAAATGTTGGAGTTCGCGTCAATAGGCTCCGATGGCTAGAAACTAAGTTTTTTGTGGTATTGAAAAAAAAGAAAAAAAAAATAAATAACGAAAAAAAAGAAGTGAAAGTTGTGTTAGTGTGTGATAAAAGTCAGCTTGCCGATTTGTGAATTTAATGTTGAGATTTTGGTTAATAATTGGAACATTTACTGATAAATGTTGTGTGTCATTCCTTTTTCTTATATTAGTTAATCTAGAATTGAAGGAGTTTGTGGTGTAGAAGCTAACCGGAGTGATGTTTCTTGGATTTTGACCACTGATGCTTGGTCTATGTTTTTCTTGGTATCTTGGCAATATAGTAGATAGAGCAATAGCCATTGTCAAATATTGGTGTTTGTTTGCTGTTCTCATGCTTGAGGATAAGCATGGTTTAGGTGTGGAGAGAATTGATAAGGTGCAATTTTATCATTCATTTTATTATTAATTTTTCCTATTACCTGACCTGATGTGCATTAATTATTAGATTATACTCACTTTTCGTAATTTGCATTTATCTCAGGGAGTAGAACGAAAATATCATAATCAATGCCAATTTGATAGTCATCGGGAAAGAGTTCAAATAGCAGGCATTCAGGGACATTTTTGGAGCAAGGAGACGCAAGCCCTTTTTGGGTAATTTGGCCGAAGACAGCAAGGAAAAAAAAGAGGGCTGGAGTCTTCTTGTCCAGGGGAAGCCGCCACACAGGGGAGTTGACTACTTAGATAGGAAATAGGAATAGCTAGCAGCACTTTAGATTTTGGGCTTTATGATTTTTCATCTTTTACTTTTTAGTAGTGGATTTCTCCTACGCATGACAGGAGTAAGATTGGGAGAACTTTGACTTTTCTTCCTTTTAGTTTTTAGTAGTTCCTTTTCTTTCTTCGGACGTAAGACGAAGTAAATGATTAATCAATGGCCGCGGCTTTCTCTTCAATTTAGTATGGGTGTTTCGCATCAAATATGAACTAATTTCTTCACTCTAGTCAAGGAACAACGGAGGCTTTGGTTTGCCTAAAAATTGTGAGATCGATTTAATTTTATCTTTTCATTTTATTTATTAGTATTCGCATATTCTCTGATTACAGTCATTATAATTGTCCAATTAATTGATTGTTTTGGATCCGGATAATTAGTTGATTGGGTAATCTATTGTCAATTAAGGTATTAAATTCATAATTGTTTGATTACTCTAAAATAGTGACAACTGGCATGATTGGGTTTGTGTCTAGGGAATACGCGGGTTAACCTAAAATAACCCTGGTAGTGTGTTATTTGGTTAGAATAGGGCTCCTATAATACGTAAGACAATTGAAAAATTAAATCTTACGAACGTACTTAGAATTATTTTCTAATTAGAGCAGTGATTAACGGGCGTACCTTAATCACTGACACAGTAAGGAGGGGTTGACTGTCATCGCTTGTTTGGTAGTTATAACCTATTTATTGATAAATAATTGGAATTGTCTTTGCTTCGATGATCAATTAGGTGCACCATTGTTAAAGTTATTTCTTGGCTAGAGCTTTAGTTATCATTCATTTGATTTTAGTAACTTGTTATTTAATTTTTAATAGTTTCTTAGATTTTATTTGAATTTATTTGATTGTCATCTTCTGCACAAAAACACCCCCTTTGTTACTGTGGATTTGAAAAGAAACAGTTACTTCTAATCCCTGTGGATTCGATCCTGCTTACCACTATTTACAAAAATTAACTTTAGTTGAGTAGGTTTTTATTATTGCACAGGCTGACAGCCTGCCATCGCGGGAGAGATGGAGGGCTACGATGAGCTCTAGTGGCGGACAACAAGGGTTTTGGGGGTAGCGGCATGCGTTGGTGGGCGAGGTTGCAACGGCGCACGACGAGTGAGATGAGCGACAGGAAAGAGAGAGAGAAGGCAGCGCGATGGTGGTAGCAACAAGGAGGATGGCGACAGCTTTGTAGGGTTTGGCCGAGAGGGAACCAGGGGAAATAGGGGAGAAAGAAAGGAAGAAAAGAGAAAGAAAGAAAGAAGGAAAAAGCTGTGGTTTTTTTATTTAAATTTTGAATTCAGATTTTAAAATTTGAAAATTTAAAATTAAATTTTAAGGTGAAACAAAAAATTTATTATTTTAATTTATTTTTTAATTATATATATATTTTTTAATACATAACGTGGGCATGTCAAGAATGCAAGAATCCTTCTGATGAAAGACTTGGGAATTAAGAGTTACCGAGCGCCCTTTTGGCGGGGCGCGTCATGAGGGTAACAACCCTTCTGATGGAAGTCTGTTGAATTCAAAGTCATCACGCGCCCTATTGACGCGAGCATATCATATCGGTCAGTCTGCTCCAGAATCGAAGGAAAAGATCTCTAGGCAACTCGGCGCAAGCACGTCATGAGGGTTGAAACCCTTCTAGTGAAGCACCTGAAAATTGCACGTTACCACATGCACTATTGACGCAGGCTCGTCATGTTTAGGGAACACCTACTAATCATCAAAAACAAAAAATTGAACCAAGAATATGGGAAAACTTTAAGAACACTCATTGAAGCAATCAACTAAAACTTGAACAAACAACTAAAAGAAATTGAATTGCCTCCCAATAAGTATCTTTCTTTAACGTTTTTGGCTAGACATATGACAGGTTGTCGAGCCTGTGCAATAATAATAAAAAATCTAACTTCCACCAAAAACAGCTAATAATCAATTCCAAATATTATAGCAGGGACTCTAAATGTGCAATGGATTACTTGATTCATCCGGGTTCCGAAGAGTGTGCTGAATCCGATATACCACTAATTGACAAAATTACTAACTAGTAGACAATGGCGAGTAGGGTCATCTCCTCAGGGATTGGGGAAAAATTCGTTTTCTTTTGAGTCAAGACAAACGGGGGAATTTAGGATTAAATTCTAATGAATTTGTGAGGACCCGAATTTTTCTTATTTATATTTTAGTTTACTAGCTTAATTAATTATTTACTCACCCGTTTTCTCGGAATAATTTTATTTCAATCATTTTAAACTTATTTACATGGAATAATGTCTCAATTATATTTTTAACACGTCTCGTTAGTAAAATTAATTTTTCTAGGACTCGTTTAGCGAGAAATAAGGAGTACACATTTTTCGAGACTATGTTCGATCCTAGAGTATATTAGTCTTGGAGAATTAAGAATGATCAATAGTAAATTAAAGAAAAGTTAATTGAGAGATTAGATGTGAGTAAGTTAAAATTAAGCTTATATCGTGTGCGCGTCGAAAGTTTTCCGAAAGACGCGCTGGTACAAATTAATTGGAGATTTGAGGAATTAATACTAGACTCATGTGCGAACTCATGTTTTTATTTCTAAAATAGTTATTTTCATGATTAATTACCTTAGTATTAGTTAGTTATGTTATCGTTATAAGAATTTCTTAGAAATTGCACTTTATCGCGCACAAGTTGGAAGTACGCGTTTTCGCACGCGCAATTAATTGAGGGACTTTAGACCTTTATTTTTAGACTATTAAGAGTGAATAATAATAGTATCAATGGAAGTGCATTAGACGTTTAGTGCACAAGTGAAACAAACCCAAGAGGAAATGAGCACAAATCACGCGCGTGCGCACACTATTCTTAGTTGATTTTTGGAGTAATTTTGGATCACAAATTCATAAGCTTCTCAAGGAAGCATCACATCAGATCAAAACCCTTCTCTTCTCACCTCAAGTGCCGGCTGGAACTCTCTTTTCTCTCATCTCAAGTGCCGGCCAAAAACAAGAAAAAAAGAAAGGAAAGAAAACTCTTCATTTCTACCTCAAATCTTACTCCAAATCACCTCAAATTTTGCATCCAACTTGCAAATCACTTGGACTAGGAAAGGAACACCATTTCCACGGTTTCTTGGAGCTTCTTAGTGGCTGAAATTCTGGTCTTCAACATCTAAGAAGGTAGCAAATGATCTAACCCTTGAATCTTAGCTTTTGTAAGTTAGATTACACTTAGAAGCTTGTAACTTCATGTGGGTAGCTTTGGATTGTTCAAAATCATGTGAGTGAGCTATATGAAATCTCACAATGGACTTGATGATCTGATTTGATGGGTTTGGATGTTATTTGTGTTGATTAAGTGTTAATCTAGTGGATTTAAGTTGAAAGAGTGAAAAGAAAATCAAAAGAAGTGATGCATGTTGAAGGGCCGAATCTGCCCTGTTTTTACCGAACCCTTGGTGCTATTTTTTTGTGGTTAAATTGCCTTGATTTTGATATAGATATGTTGTATAGGTTGTGTGGAAATTTTTCACCAAAATCACTTGATTTGGTTAGCTAAAAGTTGAATTTCGAAATGATTTCAAAGCTGGAAAACGTGTATAGAGGTGCTCTGGCAGTGAATTTTAAATGACCATAACTCTTTGCTCCGATGTCGAAATCGAGTGTCGTTTATGGTATTAGAAACTAGATACTTCCACTTTTCTAAAGGTATAAAATGTATCTCCTGATTCGACCTGAGTGAACTGTACAAACTTTTAAAGTTACCTGTCCTGTTTCACGACTGTGCTAGAGAGACAGTGAGGTGCTGGAATTTGTTGCTTGAATTTGAGCTAGCTATGAATAGAATTTCAAATGATTTATTCTGAGAAATTGTAGCCTTATGAATGTAATTTCCAACGCCACCAACCATGCTCAATCCCAAGTCGAATTGAGTGAGTTGTGGCCGAATTACAAAACTGTCTTAGTGATGGAAAACCCTCTTTTTGGCTAGCTGAATGCCTTAATTTGAATTGGGACTTGTTATTTTGAAACTTTTGATGTCACCACCTACCAAAAGTATCTTGGATGTTTCTTAGACCTTTGTTTCATAAATGGGCCAGATTTGAAGCATTTTCATTGGGCAAAATGTTTGAAAATGAAAAAGGAAGCAAAAGACAGATTGGTCTTGGGATTTTCTTGAACTTTGGTAGTTTAGTTCACTACCTTCCCATGAGAATTTTCAAATGAAATTTGGTAGAGGGGTAATTCTCATATGGAAGTTGAATTGTACCAATTTTGGTTTCAATCTAAGACCATTTCGATATACAAATGATGTCCCAAAGTTGCTCTTCGAATCTGAAAAACTTTTCCTTTTCTCTTGGCCAAATGGTCAAATCTAATTTGGGAAGTTATATTTCGAAAACCATGATGTCAATTACTTCTAAATTTCTTATTGGATGTTTATAGAACATTAGTTTCAATACTTGAATTAATTGAAGTTGATTGTGTAGAAGAAAGCTTTTAAAAAGGAAGGAGACGTGAGAAAGCATTCTAGCCTTGGAATATTTCTTGAAATTTAGTGGTTTTAATGACTGCCTTTCCGTGGGAATTTTTGCATGAAACTTGGTAGAAATGTTGTTCATACATGGAAAATTTCATATACCAAGTTGGTGTAGTTCCAATGCCAAATCGATGGTCAAATGATATTTCAAAGATAGCCTTTCAAATCTGGAAAATGTTCAATCTGTCTTTATTTCAGCTAACTTCGGACTGCTATATCTTGATGTTCGAAACTCCAATTTTGGTTCTGCTTTTGTGTTTTAAACCTTGATTGGAATTCTAATTGAGGTACAAATTTCAAAGGCTATTTGACTTTTTGTGAATTTTTCCGAATTTCCAAAGTTTACCAAAAACCAACCCGAATCTGTCCGGGGAGTCCAAATCAGCAATTTTGAGCCAAATTTTGAGTGTCTTCCTTTTAGAATCATGGAAAAGTGTCTTCTAAGAACTTTTACTACTTTGGAACTAGTTTCCAATGATACCAAATTTTTTATTTTTGGACCTACTGAGTGCAAGATATGATTTTTCTAAATTTGACACACAAAACTGAATTTTGTCAATTTCTTAGAAAATGCAATTTCGGGAACTTGACTTCTTTTCTCGATATAGATTGAACGTTTTGAACTCGATTTCATGGAAGATGCTAGTCTCTCTTCGGATATTAAAACTTCACTCTTAAATCTCGGGTTGAGAGAATTGAACCTCTCTTTTAAGACTTTGATTTAGTCTAATTGAGTGTGCATCCTTTCTTGGTAAATGCATGATTGTAAGTAAAATTAATTATTACTTGCTCAGGCGTTCAAGAGGACCTTCAAGAGGAACTCAAAGAGGACGCCTAAACACTTGTTTGAACACTTACTCACTTGTTTTGAATAGGTGAGTGTTCCATATAGGAGTACGTGATTTGAATAGTTTTATGACATGTTTACTCTATGGTCATTATGTGTTTAACTATTAAGTGCTACCGATAATTGTTTCTATGAACTTTTCCACCATTTTAAGGCATGTGTGTATTTTATCGCACTCGACTTACTAAAATGATAAACGTCTACCGATTAACCGTGAACTACTACCGTTTACCATTTACCGTTAACCGTGATTACTTACCGTTTACCGATTTACTTGATTACCTGCTTACTTGATTACTTAATTATCATAAATTACATGTTCATATGAAATTACAGCATATTGCTTACGTGTTTAAGTGTTAAGTATTACTGATAATTGCTCATATAAAATTGTTCACCGTTTTAAGGCGAGTGTGTACTTTATCTCACTCGATCTACTAAAATGATAAATTTTTACTGTTCACCGATTTGCTTGATTACTTGTGCATGTTGTAAGCTCTAAACTGAACTGGACCCTGCCCTTGGTTACTAACCTACTCGAGTCAGGACTGGGCTCAGTCGGGTAGGTTGAAACCCTAGGACACCGTTTCGATATACTCGAGTACTACCACTGGAGGGATAAGGTGATGGCCAAACAAACTGAGGGGACCTGAAGTTATAAGGTGCAGTTGACTGAAATGGTTCCACTGGAACACTGTATTCTTCAATGTGTGTTTATTTTTGCATACTGATAACTGTATCATGCTAATGTGCCAAGATGCAACATTGAACCATGCTTGTGTTATGCTTAAATTACTCGTACAATGATAACTATCTCATGTTAATGTGCCAAATATGCAACTTGGAACCATACATGTAGTATGTTCAAATTACTTGATTTATTAAAACTGTTAGAGTGTCTTGGAACCTCACTGGATTGTGTAGCTCATTCCACGTTTTTGTTTTCTTTAACAGGGTTCAAGACCGAGAGTGCTTGCGACTAGTACTAAAATTGTTTTCTTTTAAAGACATTAAGTTGTATTATAACGGATGGTTGTAGTACATATTCTTTTGGTTTATATTAAGCTTGAAAGCTAACTAATTATAAGCATGCAATATTTTGAAGTACTTCAATTATATGTTGAAGTTATTTAAAATATTTCGAGCTTTTGAACTGTGGATTGTAGTGAGTTCCGGCGAGAGTTGGGCTGGCGTCCCGCGGATACTCTCTGATTTGCCTTAGGGAGAAGTGGGGGGGTCACAGAATTGCTAATTAAATAAATTAAATGTAAAAAATAATTAATTGAGAGAAATAATTGGAGAAACTCTAGCCAATGATACACTTCAGAAATGATTCATACAATTGATCATCGATTCAAATATAATTCCGACATTTATTAATAGGTTGGTTATAGCTGTCATACACACGATAAACAACCAGTTTTTCCTTACTTTTTCAATAGTCAAGGTACGACCGTTAACTATTTCTCTAATCAAGAAATAATCTTAAGTACGACTGTAGGATTTAATTTCTAGATTTCATTAAGAATTAGAAAAGCCCAACTCGAACTAACAAACATGCTACGAGGGTTTGTTTAAATTGGATCGTATGTTTTCTTGACATAAACCCAATTATACCAGTTGCTACCGGGACGGAATTAATCGAGCAATTACGGATTCAACTACCCCCAATTAGCAAATAGCCTACGTGAACAATTAAATATTGCACATCTATTCAATCATACACGATAGCTACAACAATTAAAAGCAGAAAACATACAAATACCAATAAATGAAAGAAATAATTAAAATAATTTAGATCTCACAGTTATTGTTGAATCAAATCTTGAGTTGTCCCCTTGACTAGAAATAAGAAGTTAGTTCTCCATTAGTGGAGAACAAACCATGCGAAGCAATTGAGAAAGGCCATCACTTTTTGTCTCCCCAAAATCGGTCAACAGCGA
This sequence comes from Coffea eugenioides, assembly GCF_003713205.1. Classification (NCBI taxonomy): domain Eukaryota; kingdom Viridiplantae; phylum Streptophyta; class Magnoliopsida; order Gentianales; family Rubiaceae; genus Coffea; species Coffea eugenioides. The sequence continues at coordinate 24,406,978 of NC_040045.1, read as the reverse complement.
AAGAAAAGAATGATAGGTTGCAATTTTATCATTTATTTCATTATTAATTTCTCCTATTACCTGACTTAATGTGGATTAATTGCGGGATTCTACTCACTTTTAGTATTTTGCATTTATTTCAGGGAGTAGAACAAAAATATAATAACAGGTGCTAATTTGACAGAAAAAGAGTCTAGATGATAGAACTTGTCCTAGGGGCATTTTTGGAACAACAAAACGTGAGCCCTTATTGGGCAAATTGGGCCGAAATCTTCATTTTTCCGCACAGGAGACGCCGCAAGGAGCACTACTTTATATAGGAAAATTGCGTAGGAAAAAAGGGAGCTTCTTCTTCTCGTGCGGCGGACGCCGCACAGGAGCAGTAGGCTAATTAGAATAGGAATTGCGCAGAGGAAGAGCACTGACTCTCTTCTTAGTTTTTTGTCCTTTAGCCTGGCTTTTGACTTGTCTCCTTTTTAGCTTTTAGTGGTAGTTTTTCTCTTCATTCGTATGGAGCAGAAGCAAACAAACAATCAAGTATTTTGTAGCTTTTCTTTCTAGTCAGTGGTCAATCGAATTAAGTTTACCCAGTTTCCAATTGATGGATGTGACTTTCTCTCCAATTTTCGGTGGATTTTGTTCATCAACTATGAACTAATTTCCTCACCCTAGTCAAGGGACAACGGATGCTTTGGGTCGCCTAAAATTGTGAGATCGATTTAATTTTATCTTTTTCTTTTATTTATTAGTATTTGCATATTCCCTGGTTGCAGTGCTTATGATTGTTTAATTAATTGATTGTTTTGGATCCGGATAATTAGTTAATTTGATAATCTATTATCAATTGGGACGTTAAATCCGTAATTGTTTAATTGTCTCAAAATAGTGATAACTGGCATGATTGGGTTCGTGTCAGGGGAATACGCGGGCTAATCTAAAATAACCCTGGTAGTGCGTTATTTGATTAGAATAGGGCTCCTCTAATACGTAAGGCAATTGGGGAATTAAATCTTATGGGCGTACCTAAGATTATTTCTCAATTAGAGCAGTGATTAACGGGCGTACCTTGATCACCGACACAGTAAGGAGGGGTTGACTGCCATCGCTTGTTTGGCAGTTATAACCTATTTATTGATAAATAATTGGAATTGCCTTTGCTCATCGATGATCAATTAGGTGAACCGTTGCTGAAGTTATTCCTTGGCTAGACCCTCTGATTTTAGTAAATTGTTATTTAATTTCTAATTGGCTATTTTATTTTTATTATTTTACTTTTAGTTGGATTGCTTAAATTGTCACCCCTGAGATAAAAACACCCCCCTTGTCACTGTGAATTTAAAGAAACGATTACTCCCAGTCCCTGTGGATTCGACCCTGCTTACCACTATCTACAGAAATTACTTTTAGTTTGAGCAGGTTTTATTATTGCACAGACTTCGACAACCTGTCAATTTTTGGCGCCGTTGCCGGGGACTGGTGTCAGATTAATTTGTTTCCTTTTGAGTTCATTTTGTTTTCATTTTTTTATTTATTTTTCTCTTATTTTTTTTTTGATATAGTTTATGGCTTCTAACACTTCGTATTTTGGTGAAATACTGGATTTTCTTTCCGGGAAAGGCGATGCGACTAGTTTTTTCGCTAAGTCTGCATACTCAGAGGCACTAAACTCTATTAGAGAAAGAATGGCTGCTGCAACCTATAAAATTTGTTATGCCAGGGATCATTCAACCGGTATGTGCCCCGAATATCAAGATAATCTGAGTGTCCCACTCAACAATTATGGAGATTTTTCACCCTGGTCTCAAACGTGGTATAACCCTAATCCAAACGGGTATGATCAAGGATGGTGGGATAACTCCAATTATAATTATACAAAGGGGCCCATGAATTTTCAGCAGTATAAGTCTCAAGAATCGTCATCTATGTCAGGTATGTCTTTTGAAGAAATAGTTGAACCAATAGCTACTAATACATACCAATTCCAACAGGAGACACAAATGAGGAATGAGATGATGAAGGATGCAATGAGTTATCTGGCAGATCAACTATGTCTATTGACATCCAAAATAAATCGATTGGCTTCTCAAATGGAAGAATTGCCCTCGGAAACCATTGTTGATCTAGAAGAAAATGAGAGTGCAATTTGCTTGACTGGTGATGAGGAGATGCAAGAGTGTCAAAATGAGAAATCTACAGATGCAGTTGAAAAAGAAGCAGAAAAGGAAGAAATGGAACCCCAACCGCAATCCATTCAAGTGAAAGAATCCAGTGAAGAATCATCAAATGTGGTGACGCCACCTCCATTCCCTAACCCGCATTTTCTTAACTCTTATTCCATGATTTCTGTTAATGAGATTGATTTTGTTATACCGGAAGTTTTTGAGTCTCATGGCAGAAATAAGTTAAGAGTAGCTATGGTCAAATATCTTGAACCGTTAAGTGCTCTTGATGGAGGGGTGGATGAAAAATTGAGATCACTGCTTGATTATTTGGCGCCATCAACTAATCCATGGAAGATCGTAGCTCGTGTGCTCAAAGATTACTCCATCTATGAGGGTTACCAGGATCACATTGAAGATGAAGCATTAAGACGAGTCACAAGATTTTATCCTCCATGAACAAAACATGATGATGTCTAGCCAAAGACATTAAAGAAAGGCGCTCATTGGGAGGCAACCCAATTCCTTTTAGTTGTTTGTTCATTTTTGTTTGTTAGTCTAAATATATTTTTCCTTGGATTTGACTGATTTGTGGATTCAATTTTCGTTTTTGATGAATTGTAGGTGTCCTTCTGTCATGACGCGCCCGCGTCATGACGTATGAAGAGCTCACGGTCAGATTCGTCAAAAAGGGTTCCTACCCTCTTGACGTGCCCACGTCAAGTAACCTGGAGAGCTCCAGAGTCCGTGCCTTCGTGATGTGCCCGCGTCACATTCGCGGGAAAGATAAGTATTCAAAGAAACTTAAGAACGATTATTGATTTCCTGCTAATCTACTTTTGAATTCCAAAAAAAAAATTTTGTCAATAAAAAAAAGATGATATATGAAAAAAATTTTCCAAAAAAAAAAAAATTTCAAGTAAGTAACAAGGAGAAAAAAAAAAGGGAGTCTTTCCCTGAAAAAAAAAAACAAAAAAAGGAAAAAAAAAACAAAAAATTTTCTAAAATGAAAAAAAAAGCAAATATTATTTTTCTTTTCTTTTCCTTTCTTTCCTTTTTTTTTTCTTTCCTTTCTTTCTTTTCTTTCTTTCTTCTCCCCTGTTTCTTCTTCTCTTTCGGCCGAGCACACCTCAAGGCCGCCGCCATTTCCTTCGCTTGAGGAGACGCCGCTGCTCGACGCCACTGCCGCGCGCCGCCTTTCCTTCTCCCTCCGAATCTCTCTCTCTCCGCACGGGTAGCTCACCTTCACCCAGCTCTCTCTCTCCAACCAACCTCACCGCCAGCCCACCTTTCTCCCTCTTCCTGGATCTCCCTCTTCGCACTCCACCACCAGCTCTCCTCCAAGCCTAGCCAGCAGTTTTTCTGTCTAGGCGATGCTCGCAGCCCACGGTTGGCACCGCCCTCTCCCATCGCGCGCAGCTACCAGTGCGCATCACCACCTCGTCCGCCACCCAGCAGCTGCACGCAGACCCTGCGGTCTTCTCCTTCTCTGTCGCACAGCTCACCCAAGCTCCGGCTCACCGCCGCCACTACTACGGACGCTGTCCACCATCACCACCTGTCAAACAAATTGACGGGTGGAGGTAGTGCTGTTCACCTCTGTCGCTAATTTTTTTTTCTGGATTTTAAACTGCTGGAGTTGTTGCCATTTTCTTGTGTTTTTGGGTGGATATTATCAAGTGGTATATTGCTTGATTTTCTTTACCTGTGCCTTGCTTGGAGTTTCTATTGCTTGGAGTTTCTTTACCAGGCGAGCACGGCCCGCAGCGTCTCACCGCCACTGCGCACCTCTGCTCTCCTTCTCCCTCTCGTTGCCGCAGCAACCCAGCTCTCTTGCGCACGGCGAGCCAACTAGCTGCTGCCCATGGCTTGCTCTCACACCGCGAGCCTCCCTGTCCCCTTCCTCAGCGCCGCCAATCCATCAGACAGGTTTGGAATCAACTGGGCTCCCACCTGTTGCTTTAATTAGTGCATCAATTCGAGTAATTTGTTGGGAATTGTTTGGGTTTCGATGACCCAGAGTTTCTATGGAAAAGTTGGATTATTTCTGTGGTTGTTTGTTGAATTGGGTGGCATTTGCGTTGCTTGTTGAAATTGGACGAATTTACTTCAATTGTTGGGAGTGTTCTGTCCATTGATTCCAGTGCTGATTTCACGAGCAATTCTATTGCAAATCTGGTTGCAAATCTGCAGTTGCATGTTCATTTCAATTACTGATTAGGAAGGGCTTTATCTATGATCTTGGACAACTCCCCTGTGCGAGTCATTGACTGATTTACGGGTTTAATTCTTCCTTGGGTTGGTTTTTCGTCTTCAGTGGACGGGGTTCCCACCTGGGTTCCTCTGCTTGCTTTGTCCATTATACTTTTAGCCCTCTGTTGACTTTCTTTGGAGATTTGGAATTATTCACTGGTTACTGGATAAATATTGGGGGTTATTGCTTGAATTGTTAGGACTGTAGTAGCGCAAATTTCTGGGTTGTTTGTTGAATCGGAAGGGCATTGTGACCCCTGCATCGCTTCTTGAAGTTGGTTAGCTAATTTTGGTTTACTGGGTATGTTTAGTCTCTTGATTTCACTTGCCTTCTGTAGTCGTTTCAATTGAGTTCATTTGCTGCCTTTGTTGGAGCATCTGTTGCGAGTGTGGCATTGTATAGCTATTTCATTGATTTTGGACTACGTTTTGTACCGGTGGTACTGGTTGGGGTATTTTGACTAGCATTTGTTATTTCCAATTGGTTGGCTACCTGATTGTGATTGTGTGGTTATTCTCCAATTTCTACACTGCTATTACTGGAATTGCTGCTTTTGAGTTGAGAAATTAACTGTCTATTTGGAGGCTTTGTTGAGATTTTGGGTGGACAGAGTTTTGCATTTGCTGGTTGAATTGATTTATGATGACTCAGAACTTGGGCGCGTACTTCCACCACATCGGTTTCCCTCCATCATCCCCGCCTACCCCGTAGCCACTTGAGAGGGAAGTTTCGTTGTCCTTTTCACTTTAACTGCTTTATTTCCTCTATTGAGGGCAATGTAGGATCTAGGTGTGGGGGGGCAGCTGTGCTAGTTTTTCTACTTTTTAGTTTTTCTTAGATGTTTTTGCTTTTTTTTTTTTTTTTTATTTGTTTCCTCTCGTCAATTTTTTTTTTTTAATGATTAGCTCATAAGTGATGCCAAAGTTTGATGTTGGATTTTGCCTCTATTTCTACTTTTGCCAAGTTTTAATAATAAAAGGGTGTCAAGTTAATGTGGTTGAATCCAAGAACATCTCTTTGGTGAATATCGATGATTGTTTTACTCTTATAATTTTTTGGTTAACTCTCCTAGGCATAGGGAATGACTGTTGCATTTTCATGTGAATTGGTCCGGTTATTAACCTTAGTTCTCTATATTTAAAAATGAGACTAGCAGCTGCAAAGTTCCTTTTGATTTTTGTGTTTTTTGAATTTTTGGTATTATTTGTCTGCGAATAAGAGTTGACTGTACTCCGCTAGTATTTACTACCGAGTAATCGGGGATCTTCACCAAAAGTGTCGATTCTCGCGTCAAAAAGTAGTAATTGCTATGAGTACGTGGTCACGTGGCGATAGAAGTTGAGTAACTGGGCTCCTTCATCTAGTCAATGTTGGAGTTCGCGTCAAAAGGCTCTAATGGCTAGCGACTAAGTCTTTTGTTACTATTGAAAAAAAAAGAAAAAAAAAAGAGAAAAGTAGAAAAAAAAATGTGAAAAAAAGTGAAGGTTGTGTTAGTGTGTAATAAAAGTCAGCTTGCCGAATTATGGATTTAATGTTGAGATTTTGGTTAATAGTTGGACCATTTGCTGATAAATGTTATGCGTCATTCCTTTTTCTTAGATTCGTTAAACATTAAATTAGAGAAGTTTGTGGTTTAGAAGCTAACCGGAGTGATGTTTCTTGGACTTGACCATTAATGCTTGACTATTATTTTTCTTGGTATCTTGGTAATTTGTTAGATAGAGCAATGACCATAATCAAATTTTGGTGTTCGTTTACTATTCTTATGCTTGAGGACAAGCATAGTTTAGGTGTGGGGGGAATTGATAGGTTGCAATTTTATCATTTATTTCATTATTAATTTCTCCTATTACCTGACTTGATGTGGATTAATTGCGGGATTCTACTCACTTTTAGTATTTTGCATTTATTTCAGGGAGTAGAACGAAAATATTATAACAGGTGCTAATTTGACAGAAAAAGAGTCCAGATGATAGAACTTGTCCAGGGGTCATTTTTGGAACAACAAAACGTGAGCCCTTATTGGGCAAATTGGGCCGAAGTCTTCATTTTTCCACACAGGAGACGCCACAAGGAGCACTACTTTATATAGGAAAATTGCGCAGGAAAAAAGGGAGCTTCTTCTTCTCGTGCGGCGGACGCTGCACAGGAGCAGTAGGCTAATTAGAATAGGAATTGCGCAGAGGAAGAGCACTGACTCTCTTCTTAGTTTTTTGTCCTTTAGCCTGGCTTTTGACTTGTCTCCTTTTTAGCTTTTAGTGGTAGTTTTTCTCTTCATTCGTATGGAGCAGAAGCAAACAAACAATCAAGTATTTTGTAGCTTTTCTTTCTAGTCAGTGGTCAATCGAATTAAGTTTACCCAGTTTCCAATTGATGGCTGCGACTTTCTCTCCAATTTTCGGTGGATTTTGTTCATCAACTATGAACTAATTTCCTCACCCTAGTCAAGGGACAACGGATGCTTTGGGTCGTCTAAAATTGTAAGATCGATTTAATTCAATCTCTTCCTTTTATTTATTGGTATCCGCATATTTCCTGATTGCTATGTTTATGATTATTTAATTAATTGATTGTCTTGGATCCGGATAATTAATTGATTTGGTAACCTATTGTCAATTAGGGCATTAAATTCGTAATTGTTTAATTGTCCTGGAATAGTGACAACTGGCACGATTCGATTCGTGTCAGGGGGATACGCGGGCTAATCTAAAATAACCTTGGTAGTGCGTTATTTGGTTAGAATAGGGCTCCTCTAATACGTAAGGCAATTGGGAAATTAAATCTTACGGGCGTACCTAGGATTATTTCTTAATTAGATCAGTGATTAACGGGCGTACCTTGATCACCGACACAGTAAGGAGGGGTTGACTGTCATCGATTGTTTGGCAGTTATAACCTATTTATTGATAAATAATTGGAATTGGCTTTGCATCGATGATCAATTAGGTGAACCATTGCTGAAGTTATTTCTTGGCTAGATCCTTAATTATTACTCATTTGATTTTAATATTTTGTTATTTAATTTTTAGTAGTTTCTTAGATTTTATTTGGATTTCTTTGAGTGTCACCTTCTACACAAAAACACCCCCTTTGTCACTGTGAATTTGAAAAGAAACAATTACTCCCAATCCCTGTGGATTCGACCCTGCTTACCGCTATCTACAGAAATTACTTCTAATTTGAGCAGGTTTTATTATTGCACAGGCTGACAACCTGTCAAAGAACAAGAAAAACCATTGCTTTTTGTCATCTCTAGCAAAAGCATAAACGGAATCTGATGTTTCTCCAATTTGGTCAAAACAAAGGAAAAGGATTAGAACAAGTCAATAATTGTGGCTCTTTTATTTGTTTCCTCTAGTTGTGCCAAGAAGCAAGAAAAGTCAAAGACAAAAAGGTACAATTCTTTTCCTCTACGTTTTTAGCCACCAAAAACGTGAATGAATTGATTCCCTTTTTCAGCCAGGTCTACCAGAGAACGAAACGCACCCTGTCCTCGTTTTTCTCCTAATTAATTCGTATCCAAATACCAATCACTTCCTAAATAACAAATCCTATTACAAATCAACTTCTTCAACATTTACTTTCCTTTGAAGTGACCCCATTGATTTCCAAATTTATAGCTAGCTACTTCACTCATTTTAGGAAGCTTCCCTCGTGCAAATAATCCATAGAATTCCAGCCTTGAAAGTTGGAGTTAGGCGTGGGTACGCTGAACTGTTAGGAAGTCTTTTGAAATGTTGATTTTCAGCATCTTTTCATCACTACTTCCTGCAATTAACACCAAACACACAACCTGAGTAGAATCCCCCAAATAGTGTAATATTTAGTCAAAATAATTATGCAATATTAGCAAAATATCTCACTAAAATGCACCCTATCAACATGACTAGGTATCGTTAATTGGAACAATTTGGTGTATCTAGACGTATCATCTCCACTTCTCCACTTGAAAAGCCCTCATAATAGTGTTTGAGAGCATGCCCATTCACCACAAACTTGTCATCCGTCTTAGTGGTCTGGATTTCTACTGCATCATAGGGAAATATATGAGTAACAATAAAAGGACCGATTCAATGAGAACGCAGTTTACCTAGGAATAGCTTAAGCTTGGATTGGTATAGAAGAACCTTCTGATTAACTTTAAAGGTCTTCCTAGAGATCTGTTGTTCATGAAACGTCCTACTTCTCTCCTTATAAATGAATGCGTCTCATACGCTTCATTTTGGATCTCCTCTAATTCTTGCAAATTCAACTTTCGATGAGCACCAGCCTCCTCTAAATTCATATTACACTATTTTATTGCCTAAAAGGTCTTGTACTTGAACTCTACTGGAAGGTGGCACAACTTCCCGAATACCAATCTATAGGGTGATATCCTTATAGGGGTCTTATACGCAGTTCGATAGGCCCAAAGTACATCTTCCAGCCTTTGACTCTCATCCTTCCTATCGGATCGCACCATTTTTTTCAAGATAGACTTGACTTCTCGATTTGACACCTCAGCTTGGCCATTAGTTTGAGGGTAGTACGATGTTAAAACCTTGTGTAGTACACCATACTTTCAAAATAGCGTAGCTATGGTCTTATTGCAGAAGTGCGTCTTTCGGTCACTAACAATAGCTCTTGGCATTTCAAAACACACAAAATATGAGACTTAATAAATTCTGAAACCACGTTCGAATCGTTAGTCCGAGTAGCTTTACTTTCCACCCATTTGGAAACATAATCAACTGCCAATAATATATATATATATATATATATATATATATATAACCAAACGATGTAGGAAAAGGCCCCATAAAATCTAAATCCCAAACATCAAAAATTTCTACGAAAATCATCGGGAATTGGGGCATATGATTTCTTCGGACTATATTATCTAACCTTTGACATCGATCGCAGGATTTACAAGATAGATGTTTATCTTTAAACAACGAAGACCAGTAAAACCCACTCTCTAATACCTTGTGCGCGGTTCGCTTTAGTCCAAAATGACCTCCACAGGTAAATGTATGACAAAAAGTTAATATCGACTGAAATTCAGCTTCACTTACGTATCTTCTCATTACCTGATTTGCGTATCTCTTCCACATGTAAGGGTCATCCCATATGAAATACTTGGTATCGCTCTTCAACTTCTCCCTCTTTGCTTTAGGCCAACCTGCAGGTAATTTACCAGTTACTAGGTAATTAACTAAATCAGCATACCAAGGTAATTTAGAATTTATAGAAAATAATTGTTCATCAGGGAATGTATCCTTCAATGGCACTTTCTCCTCTCCAACTAGTATGCGACTTAAATGGTCAGCTACCAAATTTTTCTAACCTCTTTTATCTCTTATCTCTAGGTCGAATTCTTGCAGGAGCAATGTCCATCTTATGAGCCTCGATTTCTCATCTTTTTTGGTCATTAGGTACTTCAATGCTGCATGATCAGAAAATACAATAATTCTAACACCTAATAAATATGACCTGAATTTTTCTAAAGTAAAGATAATCGTAAGAAACTCCTTTTCAATAGTGGAGTAATTTAGTTGAACTCTATTTAAGACTCGGGACGTGTAGTAGATGGCGTGGGCTGTTTTTCCGACTCTTTGTCCTAGCACTGCCTCCATTGCAGAGTCGCTGGTATCGCATATGATCTTAAATGGGAGATTCCAATCAGGAGGTTGGATGATCGGTGGCAATGTCAATAGCTCCTTTAACTTGTCGAATGCTCTCTCACACTCGACACTGAACTCGAAGACCGGATTTTTTGTAAGAATTTAAATAGAGGAGCTCAAATCTTTGAGAAATTCTTGATAAACCTTCAGTAAAAACTTGCATATCCAAGAAAAGAATGCACTTTTCGCACACTCACGGGATAAGGTAAAGCAGATATAATGTCTATTTTAGGCTGATCAATTTTAATACCCTTAGAGGACACTACGTGACCTAGAACTATCACATGCTCAACTATAAAATGACATTTTTTTCAGTTAAACACGAGATTAGTTTCTATACATCTCAACAAAATCAATTTCAGGTTATCTAAACAATTATCGAAACTATCACCATATACACTAAAGTCATCCATAAAAATCTCGATAATTTTCTCAATACATTCTGAAAAAATGCTCACCATATATCTTTGAAATGTCGTAGAGGCATTGTATAATCCGAAGAGCATTTGCTTGTGACTTCTTCTCGATTTGAGTCACTCGAAGTATCACCAAACAAACTTGTTGATTCAACTTTCGAATCAGGTCTCTGAGATGCAGCACTCGATTGCTCTTCTCTAAGCTGTCTGGTCTCCTTTCGCATTCGGCGTGCGATCTTCTCTATTCAGGGTCGAAAATTAATTCGCTTGTACGAGAAGAACGAGGCATAAAGTAGAAAAGTACTAGAAAATTAAAATGAAAATGAATTTAAAAATAAATAAATTAACTAACACCATCCCCGACAACGACGCCAAAAATTGACAGGTTGTCGACCATATTCAATAATAAATACTTGCTCAAATAAAATATAATTTCTATAGATAGTGATAAGTAGGGTCGAATCTACAGGGATTGGGAATATTTGTCTCTTTTGAAATTCAAACTAACAATGGTGATTTTTATAGCAATGGTAATAATTAAACGGTTCAAATAAGAATAAATAGCCAACTTAAAAGTAAATGACAAATTATTAAGACCAAATTGATAATAACTAAGCTCTAGCCAAAAAATAGTTTCAGTAATGGTTCCAACTAATTGATCATCGATGCAGAAATAATTTCAATTATTAACTAATAAATAAGTTATAACTATCAAACAAGCGATGATAATCAACTCCTCCTTACTGTGTCGATGATTGAAATACGCCCGTCAATCACTACTCTAATCAAGAAATAATTTTAGGTACACTCATAAGATTTAATTCTCCAATTGCCTTATATATTAGAGGAGCCATATTCTAACCAAATAACACACTACCATGGTTATTTTAGATTAGCCTGCGTATTCTCCCTGACACGAACCTGATCATGCAAGTTGCCACTATTTTAGAGCAATTGAACAATTACGGATTCAACGCTCTAATTGACATTAGGTTGCTAAATTAATTCAACGTTCGTGTCCAAGATATTCAATTAACAAAATAACCATAAACACTACAAACAGAGGATTGCAAATACCAGTAAATAAGAGGAATAAATAAAATTAATTCGATTTTATAATTTTTAAATGAATCAAAACTTCGTTGTTTTTTAACTAGAAAAAGAGATTTAGTTCATCTTCGTTAAAGAAAACCCACGCACAATTGTAGAATCAATTGTTGCATACATCGTCTCTCAATTGAGATGATCAAATCGAATGAATAATTGAAAGTACAATGAATAAGACAAAAAAGTCAAAAGCTAAAAGTAATGAAGATGGTATGCTATATTTCTCTCTAATTCCTATCTACCCATTGTCTACTCCTATACGGCTACCAAAAGGAATAGAAGGGAAGACTCCTAGTCTCCGTTGACTTCCTTCCTCTTTGGAAACTACCAAAAAGAAGAAAAAGGAAATATCGTAATTTTTCTCCAAGTCTATTTCATATTTTTCTACTAAATAAGGAAACAGAATTGAATTAGTCTCCTACTTCCTACTACTACTCAAATTCTTTTACTTGCTGCCATCGGAATTAATTCTGCGCATCTCCTGTTCACCGGGACGTATGGCCGGCAATTGTATCAGTTGGCAAACTTCGTGACTCCGCTTTGCAACTCTGGATGTCCCGCATCAATTAGCAAGTGTAGGATGAATTTGCGCATTTTTATCATATTTTATACCAACTCCCTGCAATTGACACAAATTCCTAAAAGTGAATAAAATCCGCCAATTAATGCATATTTGGTAAAATAATGTGAGGGAATTAATTACAAAATACATAACAAAAATGCAACGTATCACATACATGTACGTAGCGTGTGGTCAATCAATCAAATCAAAACATGGGAAGTTCAAACACCATTCAAATTGATATGTTAGCTCATGGCATGCCTGTTCCCTATCGACAGAACAGGATATCCAGCAGAAAAGGCAACTGCTCGTGTTGATGCTTTCCAACCTTAAGCAGTTAATAGTTCTCTTATTCCACTATTATGAGAAAAGACTATATTTTATTCAATTCTTATCATCCTGTGAGCTAAATTATTATTAGAAAAGAATGAAGGATATGTTGTTGCAAAGGGAGACAAAATCTAGCATGCAGCAAAGACCTTAGACTTCAAAGCTGTGCCGCAGAACGATGCTTTCAGCATCAAAGTAATGCACAACCAAAGTACTCGAACATGAAATCACTTAAAAAGGCGTCAGAATAATTAGAATCAATATTGCAATTCCATCTAAATCATCAGGAGTATTAGAAGTTACATGACATCGTACCATTTTGCTGCTTCACTGACATGCATAGGTCTAGCACGATATCATGAACACGACATGCTCTGACCCTGCCATTGTATCGTCTTCTTGATATAGTTACCAAGTTTCTGGATATTAGATCCAACAAGCATTCCTCTGCAACATCCTCCAATGATTTTGACTCAGTTTGTTTTATCAATCCATTTTTTTATCCATAGTCGGAACAATTTTCGAGCAGGAATTTCTTTCCTATCTGGGAATTCTCCAATATAATGAAAGCAGAGCTTCAAGTGATCTGGTAAGCTGTCATAAGCAACTCGTAGCACAGGAAGGAGCGATACAAAATGAGTCCTTGAGGACAAAGTCTCTGCCACTTCTGCCCAACAAGAACATTCCATTTTTGTGTTTGCAAGGACACCAGCCATTATAACAATTGCAAGAGGAAGTCCTCTGCATTGTTCCACAATCCGCTGTCCTACTTCCGTCAATGACGAATCGAAAGTTTCAGTCTCGAATTTCTTTTTTAGGAATAAGAACCAAGATTCATCAATGGTTAGAAAACGGTGAAAGTGGATGCGTGCCATCGGATCAGCTTCTGCAGCCAGTTCCGCAATTCGGCTCGTCAACATAATTCTACTTCCCGAATCATCATCTGGAAATGATCTTCTTAAATCATCCAAGGTTTTGGTGTTCCATATATCATCCAAAACAATGAGGTATCTCTTTTGCTTCAAACAATTGTACAGAACTCCTGCTAAATCATCATCCCGCATGTCATAAATTCTATTAGTAACAACCGTAACATCACGCAATATATCAAGTAAGATCTCTCGTCTTTGATATTCTACGGACTCAATACACCACGCACGGATCTGGAAGTGCTGAACAACTGCAGGATGGTTATAAACTCTTTGTGCCAGAGTTGTCTTACCAATCCCACCCATGCCGACAATTGAAATGATATCCATCCTCATTGTTCCTCTTGTTAGTCGATCAATAATTCTGTGTGTCTCATCTTCAAGCCCAACCACAATGTCATCAATTCTCCGTGGATCAGCTGTGACATCACTGTCGGCACCAATGCCATACTTTTTCTCGTCGTATATTTCCATGATCTTTGCTTTAATGATTTTGAGGTCTTCCATTGCTAAAGGAAACCACAGCATAAAGTAGCAAAGAGCATTATCTCTTACAAGAAGTAAATCAGTGATATACTTCGTCTCGGATGCAACATCTGTAATACATGCCCAAAGATCTTTCAATTCTCGATGCCAAATATAGTGCTCTGCAGTATCCATGAGGAAGGATTCGAGGAACTGGAGCTCCCCGAGTAGCGTTTCAATGTGATGTTTCACGAAGACAACAGATTTAGCTTTGTCCTTTATATTGTCCAAGAGGTCAAATATTCCTATAGTTCCAGACGTTTCACAGCAATCTGAGAATAGAACTTGGAGGCAAGCTTCTTTGATCTCTGCTTTGAAAAGCTCAATCTTATCTGCAAACTCAGAAAGCAAACAACTCATTTCAGTGCCCATTTCCTCGTTGGTTACATGCTCACGAAGGAAAAAAATTAGAGATGCCGCCTCATTGGCTGTAGCTTCACACTTTGCCAACGTCAGTTGATCCATTTCTTCCACTGGAGGATTCATGAGGAAGGTTCTGAGGAATCTGACCCCTTCCTGGAGGGTTTTAACTTCATCATTCATGTGAACTATCAAGCCTAACTTGGGAATTTTATTAAGCTTCATCAATATAACCTCTGCCTTGATCAACTTAATTTTCAGAAGCAATCTGAAAATGGAAAAATCCAATTCACTGGCCATGTTTTCTGTCATTCCACTGCCACCAGATGCTGAAATAAGTGATGATGACTCGCTAACAACAGAGTCAAGATGCAGCACAAACAATTCCCAGTCCTCTGAATTAGCCTCAGTATCTATGGTGTCCATGAGACAAGTTCTCAAGAACTCCATCCCCTCATGAAGGCTTTTAATTTCATGATCCTTAACACAGGATACCAGATTAGCTTCATGATTATGTAGCCCCATTAAGGATAGACCCGCCTTAACCAGCTTAATCTTAAGCAGCAATATATGAAGTGAAAGATTCATTTCCATCGCGGGATCTTGCATTAAATTGTTTTCATGAATTGAATATATGAAAGATATCACCTCGGTTCCCAGTGCTTCAACATGTTTGGAGAATAGTTTGCCATCCTCTTCTTTCTCCTCAGGCAGGTAAATTGGAACAGTTCTTAGGAATTTCAACCCTTCATGGAGGGCTGTGTATTTATCCTTCATTGACACCATAAAAACTTCTTGAGAGTCTAGCAGCTGCATCAGAATGATCTCCGTGAAGAGGTTATTTTCGTCCTGCTGGAGTGAGTCGCCCGAGTTGGAGAAGACCTTTTATCTTGGGTGGTTCTCTCGGGCGAGGTCACCTGTTTAAATTGTAAGAGGGACTAAAGTCCCCGGTATAACTCCGAAGCTTAAGTCAGTTCGGTAGTGAAAGAGTAATAAGTATAAAGAAGACTAGTATGCTTTTACCAGAAGATTAATCATCCCCTTTCTCAGTAGAGGTGTTGAGTATTTATAGAAGTCAGATAGGAGAGAGGGACTGCTTGCACAGGTCCCTAGAGATCTGGCAGGGTCAGCGTATCAAGGTGACTTAATGGACTCTGCGAAAAGGTGCGCCGGAACAGTCGTGTGTCAGGCGGCGCATGTCAGGGCAGCTTTATCAGAAGTGTCAGAGACCATGTTCCACAACTCCGGTTGCCAGGTCATTATACTTGACTTCGACTTAATGAGGGAAAGCCTTGGCCGAGGCAGTAACTGGGCCGAAGTCAATTCCCGATGGTGAAAGGCCGAGGCAGTCGGAACGAAGAAACACAGGACGGGACCCCAGCTCTAGCCGAGCTGGAAATACCCTCCTCACTAAGCCCCCCAAGCTTCGGGAAGAGCGAGGTCATGGTCTCCCGAGGTCATCACTTCCCGAGGCTGACGCGCGTGTGGAACACGGAACAGGGCAAGGACACGTCACGAATGTGCAAATGTGACTGGGGAAAGGTGAAACGAGGGCTGGCAGCTTTAACGTCGGATCAATACGATCGATTGTCAGGTGAACATCACCTTCATTAATGAGGGGAGAGAAAGAGCTTTAGGGAATCCCAAAGATCGCGTCTCTTCGGTTCCCTCCTGTGGCTTATAAATAGGGGTTTCTTTTCACCGTCCCATTCTTTACCAAAATTTGAAATCACCTCAGAGATTCGTCTTTCTGCCTTTTCACTTCGGCAGTCTTTCTGAACCACATCTTCTCCAGCAACTTCTTCTTTTCGCATCTCCTAAGTAAGTTCACTTCTTCTTTTTGTATTAATGGCTAGAACAGCTCGCACATTCAAAGAGACGGTGAGGCCTGACTTCACCGAGGCAGAGAGGCCCGACCCTTCCGAGGAGAGAATGGCATCCAACGCCGAGGAAGGAGGTGAGGAAGCGTCTTACCGAGCCCGGGGAGGAGGTGCGGAGGCATCTCGCTGAGCTGAGTCTCCGGAAGAACAGGCCGAAGAGATTGAGGTCGAGCCCGAGGTCTTGTACAATGATGACCTCGGGAATGAAGTTCCTAGGGACGTAGGTGTACAGGAGCCCTCCACTCCTCCAAACGTGGCCACGCTAAACTATGGCCAGATGCCGGCCTTCATCAGTGCGGTGGACCAAGCTTCCATAGCCGAGGTGATCCGCAAGTATCCGTGGAGGAGGGAGTACAGTATTTACCTGCCGCGCACACATCCGTCCGCCGCCCTGCCTCCAAAGGGTAGGGTAGCCATTTACATAGAACAGCTGGAGGCCGGGCTCAGGGTGCCAACTACGAGGTTTCTTCGGGACTGCCTGAGGTACTGGGAGGTGAGGATTACTCAGCTCACCCCAAATGCAATTCGCATCCTCGTCGGCTTCCAGCTACTCTGCCGACATCAAGAGATAGAGTCGAACGTCAACCTCTTCCGCCGTTGTTATTCACTTAAGAACAGTGGGAGCGAGAATGAGTGGTTCTACTTCGGGAACAAGGTTCCCAAGTTGGTATATGATGCCCCGAGCTCAATAAAGGAGTGAAAGAATAACTTTTTCTTCGTCCCGGCTGAGGACTTCCCAAGGGGATTCTGGTGGAGACCTCCCACTTCGGTCAAAGAAACCTTCCAGGACAAATTGGAAGAACGCAACTTCCAAAAGTTGACGGTGTCGGGCCTGAAGATTAACTGTTGGGACTTCCCTGAAAGAGTGCTCGTGAAGGGCGAGCTCATCCGAGCCTTGATCAGCTCGGACCATCCCGTCCTCATCTCCACTAGGCTTCACATACCTTGTACTTTTTCATTTCTCACTTTCTTGTTCGTTTTCCTTGAATTCTAACTAACTTCATTTCGTGCTTTGCAGTAATGAAGATTTCCGACCTGATAACCTCGGGAGAGATCGAGGTGGCGAAGAGGCCAGCCAAAAAGCGCAAGGACGCCGGTGAGTCCTCATCCAGGCCGGCTAAGAAAACCACTGCGGCGGCAGGCACTCGCGAGCCTGCCGTAGTGATTATAGGCGAAGGGTCGCACACCTCGGGCACGCAGGGAAGATCTAAAGCGTCCATTCCAGTGGGAATTCCATCCCATGGAGTAACCATAGCCTCTCAACCTTGGGGTCGGGGTCGAGGTGCGACCGTCGTCCAGGTAACCCCATTACGGGGTCCTCATTATTCAACTCCACCATGTGCCCTCTTGCAGTCGGGGAGGATAAGAGGCACTCCGGAGCACAATTTTGCCCGGAGTGGTCGGTTAATGTTAATGACCGCTGCAAGAATCCACAAGTCGCGCACGAGCTCCTGGTGAATTCAGTCCTGCCACGGGACAATACTTACACCAGAAAACTCAATCCGGCCGAGCTGATGCAGGGCGCCTCGGTTTCTTGGGCTTCCACCACGGCGTTCCTTGCTGAGATGTACCAACGCTTTGGTCATTTCCTAGAGACTTATGAATCACCTGCCGAGCTCCAGAAGAAGATCGCCGACCTGGAGGGGAAACTAAAGGCCGCCGAGCTGGGACGTGACAAGGCCGAGGCGGCGAAGAAGAAGGCCGAGGTCGCGAACACCTCGCTCATAACTGCTCTTGATGAGGAGAGGGAAAAGAGAGCTCAGGAAGAGCAGTCATCCAAGGTGGCAATTGACACAGCCGGGGCCACCGCCGTGGAAGCATTCCGGAAGTCAGAGTCTTTCATTCGTGATCTCGGCGAGCTAACTCGGCCGAGCTTCATGTTCGGCTACACGTCGGCCATTAATGATGCGGCATCCTTCCTTTCCCCTGAGCAACTGGAGTTCCTTCAGAGTGCCTCGCACTACAACGAGGATGCCAAGGAACTATGCGACCGCGTGGGTGAGGGCATCCAGGCTGGAAAGGACCTGGCCGAAATCCGAGCTGAATTCAACAAATGGCTCCAAGAGTTCGAGCCTGATGGTGACAGTGCCGAAGGGGACCAGGCCGGTGGAGGAGAGGAAGAACAGCAGGATGACGGACAGCAGGATGCCGAGGCAGGCGGAGAGACCCTGGGGAATCAGGACCCCGGGGCAGGAGGTGCTTAGAAGCACTCGTGTTTTGTAACAGAGGGCCGAGGTCATATACGACCTCGGCATTTAACTTTTGTACTCTAGGGGCCGAGGTCATAAATAACCTCGGTCTTTTGCTTCTCGTGTTTAAATAAAATTGGCTTTTTGTTCTTGCATATTTCTGTTTCCTTTTTGGTTACTGCTTTGTCCCCTTATTTTTTACTTGTACTGGAATGAGAATAAGTGAGAAATAACTGGAAGAAGTGGATAGAAAGAACACGTACCCTTCAAGGGTAATATAATTTAAGATTTTCAGCATGCCAAGTTCGGGGTACCCGAGATCCATCTCAGTATGCCAATTTACAATATCCGTTTTGGCTGGACTCAACAACACGATATGGTCCTTCCCACTTTGGATTGAGTTTTCCCTGAGGTTCAGCTCGGCTAACCGAGTTCTTCCGGAGCACAAGGTCTCCCGAATTGAACTTTAAATGTTTGACCCGAGCATTGTAATAACCAGCTAGGATATTTTTGTAAATAGCAACTTTGGCCGCAGCCATATCACGCTTCTCTTCGGCGAGGTCGAGGTCAACTCGCCGTTCCTCTTCATTGACTTCAGCAGCATACGCAGCCATTCGCGGGTTGGGAGTGATAAACTCGGCTGGAACGACAGCCTCGGACCCATAAGTTAGGGAAAACTGCGTTTCTTGAGTCGCTGACCTCGGCGTAGTCCGGTAGGACCACAGCACGCTGGGGAGCTCTTCCATCCACGATGATCCAGCCCGGTGAAGCCTGGTCTTGAGGCCATGGAGGAGAGTTCGGTTGAAATTTTCGGCTTGTCCATTCGCCTGAGGGTGTCTCACCGAGGTGAAGTGTTGCTTGATCCCCAAGTTCTCGCACCACGCCTTGAAAGGATTATCAGCGAACTGCCTTCCGTTATCCGAGATCACAACTCGAGGTAATCCGAAGCGACAGACCACGTTTTTCCAGAAAAATTTTTGAACAGCTATTCCAGTGATGCTTCTCAGGGGCTCTGCCTCGACCCATTTTGTGAAATAGTCCACTGCCACCACCACGTAGGCATAGTTGCCTGGGGCTCTGGGGAATGGACCGATTATGTCAGTCCCCCATTGCTCGAATGGCCATGGCGAGGTGATGGGGATCATAAGGTTAGTCAGTTGGTGGTGCTCAGAGGCATGGTGTTGACAGGAAGGGCAACAAAGAACCATGACCTGGGCATCTACCCTCATGGTGGGCCAAAAGTACCCGAGAAGCAAAGCTTTTTTCACAAGCATCCTGAAGCCGACGTGGGCACCACAGAGTCCCTCATGGATGTCTTCGAGGATTCTTTCGTCTTCTTCCGGGGTGATACACCGTAACCAGGGGCCGAGGTAGGACTTCTTATACAAGAGGCCTTGCCGGAGGGTGTACCGAGCTGCTTTTCGTTGAAGCTTCCGTGATTCAACTCGGTCTTCGGGGAGCTCACCCCGGCTGAGGTATCGAGTCAGGGGCCCCATCCAAGTGTCACCAGAGTAGACGGGGTACACGACCTCAGCTAGATATCCTGGCTCAGCCAGAACTTCTACGAGAACTGTCTTGTTCAGATCGGAGAAAGAGGTAGAAGCAAGCCGGGAGAGGGCGTCAGCCCTTCTGTTTTGTGACCGCGGTATTCTTTGGATTGCAAAAGACTCGAAGTGTGTCGCCAACTGGAGAACCTTGGAGAGGTACCGATGCATCACCTCATCCCTGGCCTCGTATTCACCTAGTATCTGGCACACAACGAGTTGGGAGTCACTGTAGACCAAGATATGCGCGGCCCCGAGCTTTCGAGCTAGTTGTAAGCCGGCAATGACAGCTTCGTATTCGGCTTCATTATTTGAGGCTGCGAAATCAAACCTCAAGGCATACGAGCAAATTTCTCCTTGGGGATCTTCGAGGAGCAGGCCGGCTCCACTACCCTCACTATTGGATGAACCATCCACATGCAAGGTCCATCGTTGGGGCTCGGCGTCGGACGAGGTGACAGCCTGGGTTGTAGCCGGGATGGTCTCATTCACTTCCTCAAAAGTAAGCTCGGCAAGGAAATCCGCGAGAGCCTGGGCTTTAATTGCCGTGCGAGGCTCATAAGATAAGTCGTATTCTCCCAGCTCGATGGCCCACTTGGTGAGGCGTCCAGAGGCCTCCGCCCGCGATAGGACCTGCCGAAGTGGTTGGTCTGTCCTTAGGCAGACGTGATGGGCCAAGAAGTAGGGCTTAAGTCTACGAGCTGCATGGATTAAGGCCAGCACAAGTTTCTCCGCCTGAGTGTACCTGGTCTCCGGACCTCGGAGGACTCGGCTGACATAATAAACAGGTGTTTGGACACCTTCCTCCCTTATCAGTACGACACTTACGGCTTCAGCTGCAGCAGACAGGTACAAGAATAACCTGTCCCCTGGACGAGGTGAGGTGAGTGTTGGGAGGTGGTTGAGGTAATCCTTCAACTGCTCAAACGCCTGTTGACACACTTCCGTCCAGGAAAATTTATCAGCTTTCTTGAGAACTTTGAAAAATGGCAGTGCCTTGGAGGCGGACTGTGATAAAAACCGGTTCAGGGCTGCCAACCGCCCCGTCAGCCTCTGGACGTCGCGGACGTACCGTGGTGGAGACATTTCTTGGATTGCCCTCACCTTGTCCGGATTTGCTTCAATACCCCGCCTAGAGACGAGGTAACCCAGGAACTTTTCCGAAGTGACCCCGAGAACACATTTCTTGGGGTTCAGCATCATTCGTGTCTCCTGAAGGACTTCCAGGACTTCTTTCAGGTCGGCAAGAAATGCGGAAGTTGTCTGGCTTTTAAGAAGAATATCATCCACATAGGCCTCGACAGTCCGGCCTATTTGACATTTAAAAGCTTGGTTAACCAAGCGTTGATACGTGGCCCCGGCGTTCTTCAGTCTGAAAGGCATGGTGGTGTAACAATATGTGCCTTTGTCAGTGTAGAAGGCGGTTTTCTCCTGATCCTCCGGACTCATCCCGATCTGGTGATATCCTTTGAAGGCATAAAAAAAGCAGAGGATTTCATAGCCCATTGCCAAGTCTACCAAGGTGTCGACTTTGGGTAATGGGTAGCAATCCTTGGGACAGGCCTTGTTGAGGTCGGTGAAGTCAACGCACATTCTCCAGGCCCCGGTGTCCTTTTTTACCATGACCGGGTTGGATAACCAGGTCGGATACTGGACCTCCCGGATGATCTTGGCGGGGAGGAGCTTATCTATCTCTTCGCCCACAACTCGGCTGCGCTCAGGGCCGAGGTGCCTTCTTTTTTGTTTGATCGGGCGGACTTGGGGATCGACGTTCAACTCATGTACCATGAGGTGATGCGGGACTCCTTGAACCTCCTCTGCGGCCCAAGCGAAGACGTCCCAGTACTCTCTGAGGAGGTCTACCATACCTCTTTTAACAGGACCGGGCAGTCGGGTACCAACGCGAACTGTCTGATCAGGCTTCGTGGGGTCCAGAGGGAACTCTTCCACCTCATCCCCAGTCTCCAGCCTTGGGATCTTCTCAGCTTGCTGAGGATCAATGCTATCTATTGTGAGGATATTTGACCTCTTCTCGGGCCGTGCCCCGGGGATTGATGGGGAGGCTGCTTGGAGAGTGGCGAGGTAACATTCTCGGGCAGCGCTGACTTCACTATTGACCTCGGCCACTCCCGCAGGAGTAGGAAACTTAAAACTTAGGTGATAGGTGGAGTATACTGCCCGCAAAGCATTAAGTGTAGGTCGGCCGAGTAGCAAGTTGTATGGGGAGTCAGCCTTGACTACTGCGAAGTTGACGGGGATGGTTCTGCAGCGGGGGTGACGCCCTACAGTCACTGTCAAAGTCACCATCCCTTCGGGGTGCACAATGTGTCCCCCGAACCCGACAAGGGGGGTCCTTACCGGGGTCATGCTCTCCCTGGCCAGTTTAAGACTCTCAAAGGTACGGAGGTACATGACGTCAACTGAGCTCCCCGGGTCAATGTAGACCTTTTTCACGATGTAGTTATTGGTGAGGATTTCAATCACCAAGGCCTCATGACTACTGGAGGCAGCCGGGACGGGATCACTAGGCCCGTAAGTGATCACCTCGGATAGGCGAGAACTTGCCTCGGCCTGATCCGGGTTGATTTGCCTGTAGGTCCTTTTCCGGGAGTTCTGACTGTCTCCTCCCGTCGGACCTCCGGCAATTGTATTGATGACCCCGGCTATGTTGGATCCATACCCTAGCCCGTGACCTGAGGATCCGTCTCGGGGAGGCATTTTTGTCTCCCTAAGATCCTCCGGGGGCCTACAACTGCTTCTTGATGTCCGCCTTTCGTCTCGGCGTTGATCACCCCGGTGGTCACGTCGAGGTTCATTACGAGGTTGGCCTCCACCTCGGCGGACGAACTGCTTCAGGTGTCCCTGTCTGATGAGATTCTCGATTTCCCTTTTGAGGTCGTTGCAGTCCTCGGTTTCGTGGCCGGTGTCCCGGTGATACAGGCAGTAGAGGTTCGGATTCCTCTTATCCCTGCTGCTATACATCTTGGGAGGGGCCTTCCCGAGACTGTTCTGCTCCATCACAGACAACACTCGGGACCGGGTGGTGTTCAGGGGGGTTAAGTCGGACTCAGGGATGGGTGGCTTCCCCTTGGAAATCCTGTCGAAAACGCTACGGCGGTCTCGGCTAGGACTTTGGAAGGCACTCCCTGAGCCCACTTCACTTCGGCCAAGATCTTTCCCCTTCCTGGGGTCTATCTTCGGGCGAGCGGCTTGGACCTCCTTCTTCATGCGGTTGAGGTCTTCGGCCTGGATGCCCTTCTCGACCTTCAACCACAATTCGTGGAGTGAACGGGGATACTTCTTGTGGATTCCCGTGTTGAATACCCCGGCAACGAGCCCATGGGTGAAAGCGGCAATGGTGACCTGCTCATTAGGGTTAGGTATCTGCACGCTTTCTTCGTGGAACCTCTGGACATACGATCGAAGTGATTCCCCCGAGTTCTGCTGCATATTCAGCAGATAAGCTGAGGTTCGGGTCGTCGGTCGGGAGGAGACAAAACGGTGAAGAAATTTCTCCACTAATTCCCCCAGGGTTGAAATGCTCCTAGGTTCTAGACCCCAGAACCTTTTTCGAGCTGTCCCCTGGAGGAATACCGGAAAAGCCCGGCATATGACGGGATCAGGGATGCAGTATAGGCGGAAGGCCGAGATGAAGGCATGAATGTCCCCTCGTTGATGTCATCCGTAAAGGGTGGAGCCCTCTGGTAATCCACTCCAGCTCTCTCCGAGGGTCGAAGTTCCTCAGGTCGTCGGCCCAGGAGCCCTTTTGACAAAGACCTGGTCAGGGAGGCTACCTTAGAAGTAGCTTTGGAGAATGCTTTCTTCGAGGCACTTCGGCTCAAGCGCCTCCCATCGGATTCTTCTTCGGACGAAACTTCAGGGGATCCATCCGATTTCCTTTTAGAGGACTCGGCCTTTTGCTTGCCTTGTCTCTTAAGATACCTCCCTAACTCCTCGAAAATGTTAGGGTTCTCGGTCACAAACTCGGCCATACGGGTTATGGCTTCTTCGTTTGCGGGCTGGTTCCTTGGGGACTCCGGCCCTTCGGAAATATTTTCTTGCGGAGCTGCATTGCTCTGCTCAACCCCAATAGTGAGAGCTTTCCTGCTCCTAGAACGCGTGGGCTTCATTCTCTGATGTCTTTGCGTTCCCACAGACGGCGCCAATTGAAGAGGTTATTTTCGTCCTGCTGGAGTGAGTCGCCCGAGCTGGAGAAGACCTTTTATCTTGGGTGGTTCTCTCGGGCGAGGTCACCTGTTTAAATTGTAAGAGGGACTAAAGTCCCCGGTATAACTCCGAAACTTAAGTCAGTTCGGTAGTGAAAGAGTAATAAGTATAAAGAAGACTAGTATGCTTTTACCAGAAGATTGATCATCCCCTTTCTCAGTAGAGGTGTTGAGTATTTATAGAAGTCAGATAGGAGAGAGGGACTGCTTGCACAGGTCCCTAGAGATCTGGCAGGGTCAGCGTATCAAGGTGACTTAATGGACTCTGCGGAAAGGTGCGCCGGAACAGTCGTGTGTCAGGCGGCGCATGTCAGGGCAGCTTTATCAGAAGTGTCAGAGACCATGTTCCACAACTCCGGTTGCCAGGTCATTATACTTGACTCCGGCTTAATGAGGGAAAGCCTTGGCCGAGGCAGTAACTGGGTCGAAGTCAATTCCCGATGGTGAAAGGCCGAGGCAGTCGGAACGAAGAAACACAGGACGGGACCCCAGCTCTAGCCGAGCTGGAAATACCCTCCTCACTCCGCTTTGATCAGCTTCATCCTGTGAAGAGGCCTTGACTGAACAAGACTCATTTCAGCGACTTGCTCTTCTTTCACTTCGTTGACCTGAAATGATGCAGCATCCCTAGCGGCTGCTCTGATATCTGATGAGATCCTTTCCAAATCTCTAGTCGACTCATCTGGTAGAACCATTAGAAATTTCATGAGGCATATTAGCTCCTCATGAATGGAACTGATTCGATCTTGAAGGGATTCTACCGTGTTTTCCAGGAGAAAGTTGACAAAGCTTGTGATTGCATCTGTTTTTGCCGTTTCTGGTCCCATTGGCAACGAAGCTTTCAGAAGTTGAATGAACATCTCCATCAAATCTGAACTAGAGGGCTTAACCTCCTGAAGTAAATCAGAAAGCTTAACATCCGTATGACAAGCCATGACTTCTTCGGGTGCCCCATCCCAACACAAAAAGGAGAACCATGCTGCTTTGGTTGCAAAAGAATGAGCATAGGCAAGAAAAGTTGCCATCTCCTGATGAACAATATTGGATTGCTTTGCAGCCGTCCCAATGAAATCCCTCAGGAAACTTAACTTCTCTATTAGTATTTTGACCTGTTTCTTCATCAAAGAGACTAGACAAGTCGAGCCAATAAGAATATCCTCCAGGTTCTCCAGTACAGAGTCAATTAAATCCATGGCAGACGCAGGATCAATCATAGGAGAGTTGACCTCCCTCCTCCAGGGCTGCTCAGACAAGATAGCATAAGCATTCTTTATTTTGGGTTCCCAAAGTTTTACATTTTCCAGCATGTAAGAAACCGAAGAATCAACTTTCTCCAAATCCACTGGCAGAAAACAAGCAGAAGAAAGCTCATCTATCGCCTTGCTAAATGCAACATCAGTTTAAAAAATGCTGGTCAACGAGCTTGATGCAGAAGGAATAACCCCAGGTATTCCTGTGGCAATCAAGCAAGTCCTCAGAAATCTTGATTTCTGTTTAAGGGTCAAGACTTGATCCCTCAATGGAGATGCCAAGCTGCAATTCTTCTCTAGCCAATCCAGATTTTGTATGGGAGAATCCAGGAATGTGTTGACCATCTTGATTTCTCTCTGTTCTTCTCCCTGACACAGATTTGTGGCAGAAATGAAGGATGTGGTGATCAGAAAACAAAAACAGAAAGAGATTTGCTGTGATGAAATGAAGAGAGACTCTAGCAGACAAGTGCTGTGAATCAACAAACCAAAGTTGTGGTAAAGTTCACTGGGAGTTTCTACCGAAACAATATTATAGTCTTATTAATTAAGACCGCCAAAGACTCTTCCGGTCTGTCATCTATCCATGCTCTATATAAAATGTCTTGAATGATTTACATTTTGATATTTCTTACTTTTTTGATCTTCCTAATATACCAGCACTAATTATGATAGTAGCTTAACCATAGAGGAAAAAAATTGTCATATCTAATAAACATGGTGAAATAAGTCTTACTCTCCTATCAAAACATGAATTCTTAATTCTGAATCTTAACATACCAAATTTGGCTGAATCAAACCCCAATCAATCCCTACAAGAGCCAATTAAATCAGCACAACTGTCCCTGAACAATGGCATTAGAAAGAAGGAATTTAAAATGACCGTATCCGAAATATGATTTCTTATAGTCAAAATCATAAAATAAACAAAGCTATGGACAATCATATTGACAATTGAAATCCACTTTCTTAGATGAAATCCACTTCCTCTGATATTACCATTTTAATTCACCACAATGATACTCCTGTCCATAGAACAAATCAAAGTAATTGTTTATGATTTCAACTTACGATTTCTTCCTTGATACAATAATTGGAAACAAAATGATTGCTTCGATAGTAAGTAAAAAATTTATGCCTTCACTATGAGAAACCTTGGCGGAGCATAATGCTATGCAGTGGTAGCACTAATACAACGTCACTGCGTTTTAATTTATTTCTAATTGAGCATTGTTTATCGATTTGATAGGTATATATTTTATGCTTGACTGTCTATGGGGGTTCAAGGACTCCTGTTATGTGTATTTAGAATAAAGTGATCCAATAGAAGTCAGCTGTATAATCTGGTCTAAATTTGGCAATTCCAAGAGAAGTAATAAATCTATATGCTATCTATTGCTAAGAGGTATAACATAGAAAAGAATTTATTGGTTAAGAGGTATTTATAGGGTAACTTAGGCATAATTTAAATGTTTTAACAAATGCCCATTAGATACGCATTCAAAAATTATTATTTTAACAGAATTGTTTAAGGTAGAAATTTTTATCTTCATTCATTGCTAAGTTAACCATGCGATGGTCATAAACCTATGCATAGTAGCTCTATCCATCAATGTTGTCCTGGAAAATATTATCCCTCTATACAGCAAAAGCAAACAAGGAGGAAGTATTGATGCAGTTAAAATAACTGTATTCATAACTGTGTTCAAAGAGCTCCATGAAGATGGTCAAAAACATGCAAAAAAAAGAAGGTGGTTCCATTTAACAATATCCCCAATATGTAAGTGATTGATCAGACATATGATTGTCTATTAGTTTTGTATATATATATATATATATATATATATATATATATGAGTTTGCCAAGAGTATTTGAGTTTAATCTACTCTTTGTATTGGAGAAATATTATTATTCTTGAGTTACCTAAATTATAGCATTGTTTATCTGTATAATTACATGTAATTTATTATTATTTATGATAAACCACAAATAACTTTCTTTAAGCTCATTTTCACTGTTAGAGACTATAGTTCAGGTAAAAGTTTCCATTTTAATTTAATTTTCTAAAGTACAAGGCTATAGTTATTTATCAATAACTTATGGAAGTGCTTTCCAACTTCAAAATGGAAACTAGGAGAAAAGTGCCTCACATAATGTTATTATTGCAATTATTACCCTGTAAAAGTTCAAATAGAAGTTTTCTCAAGTTCATGGTGGATACAATTAGCAATTGTAGTTTAGAGAAAAAAGATACTTGAAGATTTGCGTTTGTGTTACAACGTAGTCCTAATTTTAGATCTAAGAGGGTATATACTCTCTTGCCCGCTGCCCCGTTTTTTAACGGGGGCAAGGGAGAGGGGAGATTCCCCCCCCCCCTCCAACCCCACTAGCCCTCGCAGGCACCCTGCCCAATTGCCATCTCTGGACTCTGGGGTTGGGAGAATAAAGGGTTTAATTACATTTATCTCCATTAAGGTTTAACCGAAGTACTAATCACTCCTTCAGGTTTCGCCAATAACGAAATGAACATTCAAACTATTAAAACTATAACAAACACCCCTTTCCTGTTAGTCAATTAACGATTGACTATCAATCTTGGTGATTTCAGCATAAAATATACAATAAAAACCCTAAAATACCTACTCTTAAAAGCCATTTTCACCATTTTTTTTTTCTTAGAAGCCACTCTTAATAACGCCCCACTGCCACCTACAGGTTTCAAAAATTGAGAAAATTACACTGCTAAAATCGCCTTCTTGCATGGTACACGATTCTTGCCTCAAAATTGACCAAAAGTGATAGGAGAGCAGCCATACAAAGTAAAAGCCATGGCTATTCCTCCTTTTCATCTCACCCAAATGACAGCCATTTTTATGAAACTTATAACAAAAATGATCCTTATAATGAGAAAAAAATAAACATGGCATCATTTTTTTTTGTCGCAACGGTAACAGTTGTATAACTTGCTCTATCTTAGTTTAAGAGAAGGAGGAGTCGACGGAAAACTCTATAAAACCACCCCAAGGTGACAGTCACCATTAAGTGGCAACTTTTAGTTGACCTCCCACCTTTCCAAGACTTTACAATCCTGGGGTTGGCAACATGGCAGCATCATCACAAGAAATTGAAACATTAGGGAATCGAACAGCCACGACTCATAATCCTTATAAGTCCCAACTTTTCAAAAATGAACAAATGGTAATCACATTTCGGCTACACAAGGGGATTCAACCTAAGATCCAAGCTTCATCAACCTACAAATAAATTTCCATGCCTGTCAACAACGCACTCCAATCTCATGTCTAACTAAACTCAAACAATGAAAAAAAAAGTAAAAAGATTCAAGATTGAAATGCTAGAGAAAAAAGGGGAAAAGAAGCTGATGGTGTGTTGGTACACTGCCAGCGGCACTTAGAGTTTGTCGGGGGACTTTGATGGTTTCTCTCTTTCTTGGGATCCTTCTTCTTCTTCTATATTTAGTGTGTTTTATTCTTTCCTATCCTTGTTTTCCTTCAAATTATTTTCTTCTTTTCTTTATTTTAATTCCTTTTTTGCCTTTTACTTTTCTATGTCATATTTAATGAATTCACAAAGGATAATTTTGTTGTTTGGCAACCTCTAACGGTAGGATATTAGCGTAGATACTAATAAGGGGGTTAGATATAATTTGACCAAATCTTGAGGACTAAAGAATGGAATTGAAAGACTGAAAGTGACAAAAATGATACAACGAGAATCAAAATGATAATCTTTCACATTCATGAGTCACCTAATCAGCTATATCAAAATGTAGAACTTTAAAATCATTTTGCCCCAAGTTATCGAATATTTAAAGTCCATGTCTCCATGATTACGAGGATAGGAAGGGGTCTACATTACCGATATATCACCTTTTGCTGACACGGTGCAATAGCTTTTTTTTTTTTTTTTTTTTTTTTTATAGTGTAAGAGAGAGGGTTCAAACTCCAGACATTTCACTTAAACTTCCTCTTTCAAACCATCCTTTCCCTCATGACATAGTAGTTTTGAAATAATGTGAAAAGTGAAATGTAATATTATATGTACGTATTAAACAAAATGTCTTCAATAGCTCGATAAATACAAAATAGGATAGGTTAAATCTACACCATTAATGCATTAATTACTCTTACCATGTGTATTGATTACTTATACCATTAATTTTAAAAGGGTCTAGATATATCTATTGAGTATTCGCTAAGAAGTACTTCAAGTGTTAAATTTTTGGAAAAGTAAGCTTAATGAGGGAAAATGTATAAATGCAAAAGAAGATAGTAACTGTTGGTATGTGCATATATATTGTAAATTGGGAGAAGATTTGGTATGTTAGCAAATGCCTATTGGACACCTGCTAAAAAAAATCCATTTTAAAAATAGTGGAGCAGAACGAATAAGAATTTGTTAGAAAACTATGGAACTCCAAAGGGCACCAGTCTGGTGCAGAGATGATTTAGTCCGCTCCAACTCGCAATGACCCAGTTTTTGTCTCCTTCTGTACAGTGTAAGAGTGGGAGTAGGAGTAGTATTTTCGTTAAAATTTTTCACGTTTGACGCAAAAAAAAAAAAAAAAAGAGAAGAAAGCCTACTATTGATTTCCTTCAATTTTGATACACAATTAATTACACTTTGCTTTCCTAAATCTAAACCCTGCTACTTTTTCAGGGGTGACATTCCAACCATAGATAAATATAAAACAAGAGAACAAATACCTTCCCCGTACAATCATGTTACAAGTAAACCAAAACCGTGCAAATCGTTCTCCAAATTTTATAGCATATCAGCCCAATTACAAATGAAAAAAATAATAATTTGGAAATTTAGTCTTGATATAGGGTTAATTTCAATATATTACATAACTCTTGAAACTTATTTTCACATTTCACTCTAAGCTAGCAGTTGTAATTTGTAAATTGCAATCGCTTTATATATGATATTATCAAATTGCGACAGCATATAGTTTAAAATCAATTGAAAAATTAAAAAATTTCTTTAATGAATAGGCTTTAGCACCCCTAAATCAAATGTGCTTAACCTAAATTGAAGTATCTGGATTGAAAAATATAACTACCAAAACGTCACTAATTTGAGTAGTGTGCCACAAATTGATAGGGGTACACTGATATTTTAGGGTGTAAATTTTGAAATAGTTATAGTTCAGGGTTGCATGTTACAATTAGCTCGAAAATGCTGCAGATCGCTTGTTTCTGCTAGTTTAGGCTTGATAAAGGCTGGGCTTCTTAGTTCCTCCAAACCATCATCCATCAACATACCTTTTCTTTACAAGCTTTTTTTTTTTTCCTGAAGAAATTTGATTTTCAAGAGAGAAAGAGAGAGAGAGAGAGCAGGAGACAAAAAAATGAATCGAGCTTCTATTGATTCCGTCACTGATCAACTCTCAAGGCTGTTGTGCCTGCCAAACTTGCCTTTGCACATGAAGCAGCAAATTCAGGGCCTTCAACTGGAGCTAAGGTTCGTGAAAATGTTCTGCTGCTGCTTGAAAAACTGGATGGCAGCTGCTGATCATGAGAACATGCATTTGGGATCAGTACGAAACAGTACCGAAGGCACTGTGGAAGCATCAGGAAAGGGGCTATACAATGCTGGTTATCGTGCAATAATTGGAAAAGATTTCAAAGATTGGGAACTCCTGGCATCTAATATGCTAAGAGAAGTTGAGAAATGTAAGCCAGCAATCAGAGAAACTGCCGTTTCTTTATTTGAACTTTCATCCCAATTCATAGCTTTCAGGGCTGTTGACGAGATCCTGGATTTCATTGATTCCATTTTAATGAATTTGAAGGATCTTGTCAGCTTGAAAGATGAAATGATTATTGGTTCAGTGAAGGAGCAGATCGAAGCACTCGAAGGTAAGCTGAGGTTTCTCAGAAACTTCGTTGACTTCGCAGCAAGAAGATGTAGCAAGCAGGACAAAATGGAGGATTTCTTGACTACCCATGTTCAAGCATGGGCAAGAAACTCTGCTTGTTTGTCACTTCTATGTTGGACAGATGGCACGAACAAAGACAAGGAACCCCAGAGGAATGCTATGCTTCCTCAGTTGCTACTGAAGATCATGCCTTGTAGTCAAGCAGTTGCAGAGATGTATCTTGAACTCCTGAAGTCAACGCCATCTGACACTCTTTTAATGGGTGAAATTGTTTCTGGCTTTGTCGATTCTCTCCTAGGAAATGCAGTCAAATCTTTAAAGGTTGATCTTGCTATCCTTCGAGAAGGGCTCCTGTTTGCGTTAACATTTCTGGTGGATCCCCCAAAAGAGTCGGCAAGAAAAACTGAGTTTGCTGATATGGTTGAGAGTTTGGTGATATCCGTCATTTGCTCTCTTCATGTTGCTCAAACTGAAGATGGAACTTCCAAGGCAAGAAATGATAATCTGTCTGATTTTCTGGAGAAGATAGAGAAACTCAAGGCAGAGGTCTGGGAGCTTTTTATCGCCATGCCAAATTCATCGGAGTCTAATTTTCCCAGGACTAATGGAATGGGATTTATTGATTTCCTCATGGGAAACTTGAATGACATGATGCAGTACAAGGCCAACCATATTCCTTTTGCGGAGCATAAAGTTATGGCAGTCCTCGAGGAGCTGTCATGCTTTAGGTCCTTTCTTCAGGATGCAGAGAACGTGCAAAATGACTATCAGGAGGTGAATGCTCTCCAGACATGGATTATCAATCTGGCATACCAGGTGGAAAATGTAATGAATTCATGTGCTATTTCAGGTATTCCTATTTGGCATCAGATTATCTGCTTCTCTGATATCCAGGAAGAAATCAAGTTTTGCGGGACTGAGATCGTGACCATGAAGCAGAAATACAATATTGGGAAGCAAATTGCTGTGACAACTTCCAAGCTTGCCCATTCATCACGAGGTAATAATTCAAAATTTGATGAAGATGTTGTGGGATTCAAGGATGAGGCGAATCAGATAATTGATTTGCTTACAAGTGGATCGAAGAACCGAGAGATTGTCTCAATTGTTGGAATGCCAGGTGTAGGTAAGACCACTCTAGCTAGGAAAGTTTATAATGATCCTTCAACCACATCTTACTTTCACGAACTTGCCTGGTGTTATGTTTCGCAAGTATATACAAGCAGAGACCTATTACTTGCCATTTTAAAGTGTCTTAGTGTCAGTATTGATGATGTTAAGCTCTCAAAGATGAGCAATGAAGATCTGGAGGAACAGCTCAGGAGATGCTTACTGAAACAAAGGTACCTCGTGGTAATGGATGACATTTGGGATATTAAAGCTTGGAATGTTGTAAAACAGTCACTTCCAGATGATGGAAATAGAAGTAGAATTATTTTCACGACTCAAAATCACCATCTTATATCAGATGATGAAGGAAGTGGCAAAACTTATCTGCTTTCTCCACTGATTGAGGAGAAACCTTGGGAGTTTTTGCAAGAGAAGATATTTCACAAAGATGCTTGCCCTCAAGAACTATTGGAAATTGGAAAGAGAATTGTGGAACATTGCGAAGGATTACCCCTGGCAATAACTGTTATTGCAGGTCTTCTTGCAAAGGAAAAGAAGCATGTAGGATGGTGGAAGCAAGTAGAAGCAAGCTTAAGTTCTGACTCTACTACAAAGGGATACATGGGCGCTATAGAACTAAGCTACAAGCATTTAATGGATTATCTAAAGCCTTGTTTCCTATACTTTGGAGCATTCCGGAAGGGTGAAGTAATTGGTGCCAGAAAGTTGACCCTGTTATGGAATGCCGAAGGCTTTGTAAACAGAAACCAGAGGAGTTGCTTCGAGGTCGTGGCGAAGGAGTACTTGAAGGAGCTTAACGATCGAAGTCTAGTTATTGTTTCTGAAAGAAGCTTCAATGGGGGGATAAAAGCATGTCGCCTCCATGATCTGCTACACAAATTTTGCTCAAAAAAAGCAAAAGACGAAAAGTTTTTACATGTGCTGGAACGGTCTGAGGATTCTGATCACATCCTTAATCCTGTAAAGCATGATCAATATCGATTATGCATTCATGCGGAATCCACAGCTTCTGGAAGTTTGAAACCCGCTTGTCAACGTGTGAGTTCTCTGCTCTTCTTTCGGAAAAGGGATGGTTACTTTTATGATGATGATGATAGCTATGCTTCCAATTTCTCCCCTGACTTCTTAGAAAGTTGTAAACTTATTAAAGTTTTGGATTTGAAGAGTGTCTACTTGCATTCTGGCTTCCCGAAAGAAATTGTATCAATGGTGCATTTGAGATATGTATCAATTGGTGGTAGTTTTACAGAAGTTCCAGCTTCAATAGCCAACCTCTGGAACCTGGAAACTTTTGTTGTGGCAAGTACTAAAACCATTTATTTGCCCGATACATTTTGGAGGATGAAAAGTTTAAAGCACGTAGATGTCAGTGAAATGGCGATCATCTCTTTAGGGGAGTATGAGGTTGAGGATTCCTGTCAAATGGACAATGTGGAGACTTTTTCTTCACTTGCTTTCACTCAAGGAGGAAATACGGAGAAGCTGTTGAGGAGGTTTAGGAGACTTCGGAAGCTGAAATGTGTAATTGTGGAATCAAAGAAGTGCAGAAGGAAAGGAATTCAGTTCCCAGCACTGGCCTCCTTGGAAGATCTTGAGTCACTGAAAGTGTCTACCAATGGTTCTCATGACCAAGTGTTTTATAGTTGGATGCGGATTCAGTTTCAGGCATTCAACTTCCCCACAAAGCTGAAGAAACTAACCCTCTGTAAACTTGGTCTACCATGGACTGCCATATCGACAATTGGGGAGCTACTCCATCTTGAGGTACTCAAGTTGCGGGAAGGAGCCTTTAGGGGACAAAGATGGGATGTGGGAGATGAGGAATTCTTAGAGCTTAAGTTCTTGGAATTATCAAACATGGACGTTGTGCTCTGGAAGGCCTCCTATACACCGTTTCCTAAACTTGAACAACTTGTCATTGAAGATTGTTCTGATCTTGAGGAGATCCCATTCAGTTTTTCAGAGATTGAAGGCTTGAAGTTGATTCAATTGAGGAGGTGCAGCTATGATGTAGAAGATTCCGCTCAGCAAATTCTCCAGGAACAGAGGGATTCAGGAAATCCGGAATTTGATGTACTTATCTTACATTGATTTCGAGATGCAGAATATCTATGCACTCTTATTACCTGTAAGTAAATTAAAGTTCATAGTCTTTTCTTCTTTTACCTCTTTCTTTGGCCACTGCATTCATGTTTTCATTTAGTTAAGAAATGAGCAACACTATCCCATATTATTGAGGGCCAAGTAACTTTCATCTTACTACTGCTTCAAAGATGAAAAAATTAGCAGTACATGTATAATTTTGCTTGTTTCCCTTATAAATTAATAGTTTGGATTTATCAACTCTTGAAATCTAATGAAGATTGTATATGATATTATGCAGAATTTACTAACACTCTAAATAAATTAACAATTTCCTTGCAGAATTATCATGATGGATCAAGGGGTGATCAACGACCTGAAACCATAAAATTCTGTTCAATTGATTTGAGTCTGCACCTATTTAACTAAGCCAATTGAAAAGACTACTCACTGTGACAGCTTGTGGAATTCAGTAACTACCCCCTTTGAAGTAACTAGAAGGCCAAACAGAACACCATTGCTTGAGATTTATGTGTAATTTCTCACTCTGTATTTATTTATTATATGGTTACAGATGTTTGAAGTCAAAATCTCTGTTGATCCATCGAATTTCATGGTTGTTGGATTTGGATATGCTGTCATGGCTTTATATGCACCAAGCAAGATGGTTATCAAGATTGTATCATATTTGGACAAGATTTCAAGCATATTGTTCACTTGTCAGATGGTAAACTTCTAGTGTTCCGAACATCTGTGTGGATTACTGGTAATGTTGTTCAGATATAATCTATTTGTATACATACCATTCTGGGACAATTGTAATCTTACACTCTTGTACTACTATGTAACAAAGAAAGAGGAACAGGAAGGAGTTTATGTTTACAATTCCAACATATCACATAATTGGTGGTACAAAGGCAAGAAGGGAATTAATCTTTCCCTTCATGCTTTCTAGAGGGGAAATATGGTATGTATAAGTAGTAAAAATCATTGTATGTCTGTTACTGAAATAAAATCTGTATGAGAAGCTATCAGCATGCAGATCATGCAAGACTGCATCTCACTTAAGCTGGAGGACAATGAACAATTGCGTGCCTTCCTTGAACCCTGATTCCAAGCACAGTGAAATATCTGCAGTTTTCTTTATAGTCCTTTTGAACATTTCATTGGATCATGAATCTTGGACCTAGGATCCGTCACCTCCATGCTTTCAATACTGAAACAACCATTTATCTTCACCAGCGAAGCCATCTCCTTTGGAGATGCAGAATAAATTGGTAAGTTGAAGGAATCAATTTGAGCTTCATTGAGGATTCCCTGTAAACCGAGAAATTAAAGGTATCAATCAATAATATCGCATCAAGTATATCCACTTATTTGATTAAAATTTGGAAATTGTAAGGCTCATGTCCAGTGGAATCTCTTAGCAATTTACTGCAGCAACTGGCAAAGTGGTCCGCGGATTATTTGTATTTGAGGTTCTCCCTGGTTCTTATTCAGTTTCATCATTAATCTAGTACGTAAAGCAGATAGCTCTACTTCCATTCCTCTACCAAGCATCCCCTCAGAATTAGGAACTTAAGCACATCCACATCTAGATTTTTGAATGACTAGCTTGTCTCACCTC
This sequence comes from Coffea eugenioides, assembly GCF_003713205.1. Lineage (NCBI taxonomy): Eukaryota > Viridiplantae > Streptophyta > Magnoliopsida > Gentianales > Rubiaceae > Coffea > Coffea eugenioides. Next base: position 24,370,859 of record NC_040045.1, on the reverse strand, counting down.
ATTAGCCATATCCACAAGACTGGATCCAAGGAAGTTGAACAGAATGCCAGCAGGTAGCTCGGAAGGGTGCACCTCGTCAGGGATACCTGGTATGACAAGTACAATCATGCCTCCTGGTACGATCTCTTTAGCTCTTGCATTCAGGAAAATCCCCATATCCTTTTCAAATTGAGCTGCATAAGCATTGACTACTTCATCCGAGGCACCTGCACAGTGTATTTTCCCCTTATTCCAAGAAGAAGAATTTTGGTCAAGCAACTTTTCTGGCACCTTAGAGAGCCATTGCAGTGAATAAGACGAATGTGCAAAATGGATGGAAGATGATGGAAACAGCTGATCATAGAAGGTGCCTGGCACTCCTGCTGAAAAGTATTGCCTTTCAAGTGGGAGAGAAGTGAAAAGGGTGTTGAAATCATTGGATGCATGATCATTGAAGAACACCTGAAATTCAAGCTTATGCGAACCATCATATTCAGATTTGTGCTTGTTTTCTATGGCATCTATTATGTTTTGCACAGCAAAGAAAGTATTTGGTCCAACTGAGCATCCCAAGTCTGCGATACAGAGTCTATTAGAGGCAGAACTCAGGCTCTTGGTGTCAAGCTTCTCAACAATTGCCTCTTTGATCATTTCTCTGGCAACATTTGACGTATCCCTCTGTAAACTTTGAACACACGTCAAACAGCTTGCTGTTTCACGTCAAACATTTGTCCACAGGCAAGAGTCTAAAGCTAAAACTTGAATTCGTTCCTGTTACAGTAATACCATCATTGTGGGAGAATTTGAAGTGATTTGGGGATGCTGAATCTCCAACATCACCAACGTGTTAATATGTTAAAGGACATTTAGGTTGATGTTTGTATTGGAGGATGGAGATAGGGTTTTGCATTCCCTCGATATGATTTTGATGAACAGGTTGATTATGTCCTAATCCCACCCGTTCTATGTGGTTCTGGTTGAAGAAAATCGATGTATTCATGTAGTAAGATGACTTTTTGAGTTTAACGACAAAAGTGTCTCTTTAAAATGTACTAATAACTTGTGATGAGAATTGAATGTCTTCTCAAGTATACAAAAATGAGAAACAGCATATTCATATGATATAGGATCAAATTCTCAATCAACAATTGGTTAAGTATGCTATACTTCTATCTGGCTCGCTCTCAGTTGCTTAACAATTTGCTAATTTTAGGATTTTGACGTGGTCAAGCAGTAATTTAGTTCTGCTCTTAACTTTGTTTTAAAAAAAAAAAAAATGTCAGATGAGCATTTTGATTGAGCTTTGGTTAATTGGTAGTATTAACTTCTAAAATCTCTAACAGAATAAAACGTTGCTTCCTGAACAACTTGTTTCCAAAAATCACGCATCTTTGAAGATATCAAAAGAAACATTAGAATATCATCATTAGTAGGACTCAACAGGGTAACCACTTCATTTGCCTGAGTTTCACATGCCATTTGCAGGATTCCCCAAAATCTCAATGAGAGAGCAAGGAATGGATTGCACTTGTGTTGATTCTGCCATTGACCAGCTATCAAGGCTACTGAAAAGACCATCCTTGACTTTGCTTATGAAGCAGGAAATCCGTACCCTTTTACTGGATTTAAGATTTCTGCAAATGTTCTTCAGGTGCTTGGCAAAGTGCAAGGCTGCTGAGGAGGACACCACTTTGCATCATTTGAGATCATCTCTCCTGATGAATGCTGAAGCTATGACGGAGGAAACAGGACAGGATCTGTATGATGCTGGTTATTTTGCATCTATTGGAATAGATGTCAAAGATTGGAACCTTGTTGCAGCTAAGTTTCAAGAAAAAGTCGAACATCTCAAGCCAGAAATCAGTAAAACTTGTATTCTCTTGGTGGATTGTTCTTTAGAGCCCAAGACTTCTAACAGTGATGGTATGGTGGAATTCATGGATTCTATCCTGATGAATCTGAAGGATCTTGTCAGCTCCAATGAAGGGATTGTTGTTCCTGTGAAAGTGCAAACAGAAGCCCTTCAAGAGAAGCTAAGATTCTCCAGAAACTTTCTTAACTTCACAGAAAATCGGTGTGGTAGGCAGGAGCAGGACAAACTGGAAGCTTTCTCAACTGTTCTTCGAGATTGGGCAAAAAATGCAGCGTGTCTGTCTCTTCTGTACTGGATGGATAGTGTAGATGAAAACATGGCAGCTCATATCAATACTATGCTTCATAATATGCTACAAAAGATCATGCCTTACAGCCCGAAGGTTATAGACATGTATCTTGAACTCCTGAAAGCTTGTAAGTCATCAAAAGCTGATAAAAGTGTGATGGGTGAAATAGTTACAAGCTTTCTCGATGTTCTTCTAGAAAATGTAGTGGTTGCTGTGAAGGATCATATTGAAGGTCTACAGGATGGGCTAGTTCTCTTGATAACATTTATCATGGATCCGCCAGAGGAGTTTGGAAGAAAATCAAGAACTGTAATCTTTACCCAGATTTATGCAGTCATCAGAGAGATGGCATTTTTCATTTGCTCACTCTGCAGTGACAAAATGAATGATGACACTTTCAGGGAAAGAAATACTTTGCTTCCTGATTTACTCAAAAAGATAAAGGAAGTCGAGGCAGAGGTCAGAGAGCTTAACGGCAAGAAGCCTAGTTCATGGCATTTTGATTTCCCTGTGACGGATGCAATTGGATTCATTGATTTCCTATTGGGGAATCTGAATAAAAGTTTGAAATACAATGCCAACTTCGTCCCTTTTGCAAAGCATAAAATTGTGACTATTCGTCATGAACTACTGTTCTTTAGGCCTTTCCTCGAGGATATTATGGAGCTGCAAAATGAGTCTGTTGAACTAAAAGATCTATGGACACGAATTATCAATGTGGCATACCTGGCAGAACATGTCATCAACTCATGTGCAACTGCTGATACTCCTATTTGGAGCAATATAATATGCCTTTCTGATGTCACAGATGAAATTAAGCATATTCAGGCTGAGGTCATGAAGATAAAACAGAACCAGCTATCCAGCAAAAGAAATCCTAGTATTCAGAAGAATTACAGTTTCAGTCGACCACAGCAAGTATTTCAAGTACTGATGAAGTTGTAGGTTTGGTGGAAGATGCAAAAGCTGTACTAGACAAACTTACAAGAGGATCAATGAAGCTGAACATTGTCTCTATTGCTGGCATGCCGGGTGTAGGTAAGACAACTCTGGCCATGAAAGTCTGTAATGATCCCTCAGTTCAATGTCACTTTATTAAACGTGCTCGGTGTTATGTTTCACAAGTATACAGAAGAAGAGATCTGTTGCTTGATATTTTGAGGAATGTTATTGGTATTGATCAGGTCGCAATTTCTAAAAAGGATGATGATGAAATAGCTAATCAACTCCGACAAAGTTTAAAAGGACGAAAATACCTAATTGTTATGGATGATGTCTGGAACCTTGGGGCTTGGGATGCTGTAAAATATTCACTTCCAGATGATAGCAACGGAAGTAGAATTTTGTTCACAAGTCGGAATCACAAGTTGGCTGAAATGTCTGGACTTCCGTTCCATGTTCATCCCCTTAATGAACTTTCTAGTGATAAAAGTTGGGATCTTTTACAAAAGAAGGTGTTTCACAGTGATGGCTGCCCTACAAAATTCTCAGACATTGGGAAAAAAATTGCAAGAAATTGCAAAGGACTACCTCTGGTAATTGCTGTCGTTGCAGGTCTCCTTGAAATGAAAAAGAATGATATACATTGGTGGAAGCAAATTGAGAAAAGTACAAATTCTCGCATTAGTACTGAAGGATGTATGGACATACTGGAACTCAGCTACAATTATCTACCCGATACATTAAAAGCTTGCTTTCTTTATTTTGCAGCATTTAGGCAAGGTGAAGTAATTAGTGTGCGGAAGTTGATGCTATTATGGATTGCTGAAGGACTTCTGCAACCTGAGAAGAGGAGCTTAGAAGCAGTGGCAAAGGAGACTTTTTTGGAGCTAATCGATAGAAGCCTAGTGATTGTTACTAGCAGAAGTTCCAAAGGTGGGATAAAAGCTTGTCGTGTCCATGATCTATTGCACTATTTCTGCCGGGAAAAAGCTAAAGAAGAAAGGTTTTTACATGTTGTGGAGAGGACCGAGGTATCTCATTGTTTCTCAAGTCCCATAAGGTTTGACCAATACAGATTGTGCTTGTATTCTGAATGGGAAACTTTGATCAAATCAAAACCTTCCCGTCCAAATGTCTCCTCACTACTGCTATTTGCTGATGCTAAAGAATCAACCCCTACTTCTGTTGCCTCCCAAATTTTTCAGAGTTTAAAACTTCTTAAAGTATTGAATTTGGAGAGCATCAATTTGGATTGCCCTTTTCCTGAGGAAATAGTATTAATAGTACATTTGAGATACCTAGCAATTCGGGGGAACATTACAACTGTTCCATCATCTATATCCGACCTCTGGAACTTAGAAACCTTTGTTCTTCAAGGTTCATATGATTTTGTTCAATTACCAGATACCATATGTAAAATGAAAAGTTTAAAACATGTATTTGTCAGTAAAAGGGCTGTTGTCTCTCTGGGTGATATGGAGCTTGAGGAATCCTCTCAATTAAATAATGTGGAGACATTTTCTTCCTTGTCTCTTGATCAACGAGCAGATTCATGGATGCTATTGAGAAGGTTCCCTAAACTTCGGAAACTGAGATGTGTATTCACAGAATCAGAGGACTATACTACGAAGGGTATTCAGTTTCCCCTATTGGCTCTCTTAAAAGATCTGGAATCACTAAAAATGTCTACTTATGGCTCTGGGCAAGTGTTCTATAGTTGGATGCGCGTACAGTTTCAGGGATTTGACTTGCCCTCAACTCTTAAGAAACTCACCTTGCATAAGTTTGGCCTACCCTGGAGAGCGGTATCAGAATTGGGGAAGCTTCCCTGTCTTGAGGTTTTGAAATTAAGAGAACAAGCCTTTCGAGGACAAAGATGGGAAGTGGAAGATGAGCAGTTCTTGAACCTGAAATTCTTAGAATTATCCAATTCAGAGATTGAAGAATGGAATGTCTCCACTGAATCATTTACCTGCCTTCAGCAGCTTGTCGTAGGAGATTGTTCCAGACTTGAGGAGATCCCTTCAATTTTTTGGCGAAATTTCTACCTTGACAATCATTCGCTTGCATCGCTGCAGCAACCAAGTTAAGAGTTCTGCTTTGCAAATCCTCGAAGAACAACAGGATATGGGAAACGAGGAACTTGAAGTACTAACCACACGCTGATGGAAGTTCTTGGATGTAAGTTTATTAACACACGTACTTTTCTTCTTATCAGTCATGATAATAGCTTCTACCACTGGAAAAAAAAATTTATATGGTTTATTTGATTAAATTGAATTTGAGTTCTCTTTTTTACTTTCCCTGAGGGGACCTGAAACAGGATATCGTTTACCATCACACCATAGGATTGTTGTTACTATATAGTTTCAGATGATGGATTTTTCACTAGAATATTGGCTAATGAAAGATTTCATTTCAGTACAAGTCTTCTTCTCTTATTCACTTGTTAGTAAACGTAGATCCCTGTTCTTTCCTTCTCATGTTCAAATATTCATAGCTACTAGTTTCACTGATATGAATAAAGTTGAGTTTTTGTTCTAAGGTCCTAATTCATACATTTCATTTTACTTCCATATATAGTCTAAGATGATGAATACTTCTATACCTGAGAGAAGCGTTACTTTTTAAGTTTTGACAGTGTGAAACTATCTACGGAAGCAAATCAGAATGGTCTTTTAATATGAGAGCACGAGAGTTCCGGATGTGTACTAATTGGCAAAACTGTTTTTCTTTCTTAGTTCCAACCAGCTTATTTTCGTCTCATTAATCTTGTTGCCTACTCTAAGAAAGTCAACATCCACACCCAAGACATGATCGATGGTTGCACCTAAAACGACTGATCAATGAGATAAACTCTGGTTCACATTTCTTGTATTGAGAGAATAATTCTTAACATTCCCCTCCATTCATCATTATCAGTCTGCAAGAGCTCTCTCAATTGATACTTTATCAGTATTACACTCAAATTGTTGACAGTGATTTACAGCTTTATTGTTTCTTTATCTTTTTTGATTTACAGCTTTATTGTTTCTTTATCTTTTTTACTTCAAGTTCTGGTGAAATATGTTGTCTGCTAATTGATTAATCAACTTTAGTTGCAGTCCCTTGAGTTGGCACTTCAGATTAAACGGATATGCCAGCATGCCTAACTTAAAGGTAACTTCATACAAAGAACAAAGAAGAAATAAAAATTATACAATAATGTCACTTTTTGTATTTTGAATTATCATTAATCGTTTTCATTTATTATTTTAATTAAATTATAGGGCTATACGGACTCAAACAGTGGACCTTCTCGGTTAAACAGATCAAATTTATAGGGCTTTATCATTTCTTTACTTTTCTTTTTTCAGGTCCTAGAGGGATAAATATTTGGAGCTGAAGGTCAAGCAATCTTCATATACATGCCTTGATCTCAATTGTGAAGCTCTACTCAGTACTGTTGGTTTTCCAGACTCTTACATGGCTTTGCATCCATCAAGACACTACTTCCATTGTTCTAAGATAATGTCTCAACTAGACAAGGGAGCAACCTTCATATAGCATTGACGATGCCAAACCAAATTAACCATGTTAAGTGATTGAATTAACCATGTATCTATATTCTGTTATAGCCCTGCACAGTGAAGAAATACATCCTTTACCTTTCAATGGATGCTCTTGCTTTGTGCTGGCGGGTGTCAGTAGTTCCTATTTACTTTTGTTATCATTGCATCAACTGTTTTTTCTGTTTCTTTTTTTTCCCCTTATTTGTTAACATTCTTTCAAAAGTTCATAGGTAAACACAACGTAATTATACAAGCCCAAAGAGCAGAGCAAAGGAACCCGAACCTGAAAAGGTTAGGTTATTCATCAACTGGTGGGATTGGGAAAGGTTACAGCTCAATCAGTGCGAAAGTAATTTAAGTTTTGCCAGAGATCGTATCCACAGTTAAAGGGTTGACACTTGACGGTAAATGCACAAGCATTGTACAAACAATCCGATCATAGAAGTGGGAAGAGCCGAACATTATCACGAGTGAGAGTGGAAAACTGAAAATGAATTATGCATCTTCAGATT
>NC_040045.1:24262281-24362713 GCF_003713205.1 Coffea eugenioides | reverse complement strand
TGCTCTTTGGTGCCATTGATGATGTATGTAGTTGAATATTCGAAGAAAAGAGATGGAAGGCAAAGATGGTCCCACCGGGACTGCCAAAAATTTGTACGCGATTAAAATTTCAAGTCTACAAAATGATAAGAAAAAAAGAAATACAAGACAAATATGTAATATATAATTTTAGGAAAATATGTGGGTACAATCTCTGAAATTTTCTCGAACTTGTAGAGAGTTTCCTTCGATTCTCCTCCTCGAATACTAATCCAAGAGTTTCGCAACTTGTTCCTGAATCCACCACCGATTCCTTCAAGTCTTGAGATGGAAGATTTGAGGAATTTAGAAGATATTTGAAGACTCAAGTCTTGATATATGGGAGACTTGGAGAGCTTGAAGATCCAGACCTTTGTAGCTTGGAGCTTCAGTACTTGAACGTATGAGATGCCTCTTGGTGTCTGTCCCCTGATTTGGGAGAGAGACCCCTATTTATAGCTGTGGTATGAGGTAGAGGTTGAAGACCTGTATACCACTTTACTTGTCTTGCAAGACGTGCAGTCATATTAGGACTGTGCACTTAAATATTATCTCTTCATTTTGTATTTACTAATAAAGAGATAATACCAATAAGTAATTCCTTGATTAGCCAAACACGTGACGTGGCGTCATTTGATTGGACAAGCTATTGCCGTATATAAAATACATACAAATTAAACAATTCTAAATATTATCTCCTTAACAAGAAATAAATATTTAGATGTCTATCAAATAGACATGTGATATGATATGATTTGGTTGGCGGAAACATCCCAGTAATTTCAATTGATTGGAACACCTCGACTTGACACGTGGCAAAGTATAATTGGCCATTTAATAACCAATTTTTTCAAGAGTACATGACATACGGCAATACCTGAATGGATAGAAATAAGCCACAAAAATAATTTATAGACCAATGGTAATTCTAAGAATTAATTGAAATTCCACTGTCTACACTCTCCTCAAGCTCTGCCAAGATGAAGAAAAAGTGCAGGAATTTTGGTCCAAAACAAAGTTAAGAAGATAGGAAAATTTGTTGGTCAAACACCTCTTGGATTGCCGCCATTGTCCCAACAAGATTGAATCTCAAAATTTTCTTTTCTCTCTCTTATTTTGGTCAAGAATTTCGGCCACTTTAAGGATATTTTAGGGTTGATTTTTCTGAAATAAAAGAAAGGAAATTAAGGTAATAAAGTAGCGTTCAAATGATGTATTCAATCGATAGCAAACAGTGCACGTCGGTTCGAACCATTTTTCATTAACTCGCCCGTACTAGTATTTTAAGTTATGATTCACTAACTTATTATTATCACTTCTAATCATACACTTTTTCTTGTATAAAACTCACTCTTAACCACCAAATTTAATACACACACATCCATAATTAATCACACTACCAAAATACGTGAAAACCCTAATTTACCCGAACTATAAAATTAAGGGTAAAACTCTTAAATCTTTTATTCATTACAACTATTGAGGGAGTAAATGAGTAGTAAAGATATTATAAAGTAATTTAATCAAAATAAGAGGGAATTTTAAGAAAATATGAGCAAATTTTGCCAGTCGTCACAATAATCAACAACATACATCTATTCAAGGCCTCAAAACCAACTAAACAAACCAAAATATCAAAGTTGGAAACCAGTTTAAAGAAGAAATTATGAGCGGCAAATTTGTCATCTTTCGGTGTTTTGGTCATAACTGTAGTTAGGTATATCGGATTGAAATAAATTTTATAGTGTTTCGAAACTAAGACATAGACCTACATTTCCTATGAAGACATCGACACCCATTTCTCGCATTTTCAGGGTAAAAAATGGACGGTCAGAAGAACATGAAAAATAGGTAAGGAAAATTAGAGGTTTTGCGCAGTCAGGAGTGTTCTGGCCAAATCATAAGCTAAAATGATCCAATTGATCTAAATTTTGCAGGTAGAAATTTAACTCAAATCCTTATAACTTTCATGGTTTGTCCAAAATCTGATTCAATCTAATATATGGAGAAATTCACAGCCCAAATTTATTACAAAAACAGGACAGAACTAAAATTCACCACCAAATGCTGGAAATGCAATTTTCAACTATAAAAAGTAATAAATATGCCACTAATCACTTCGCAAGTTCCATTTCCAAGCTCAATAACAACATTTGCTAGCTAAACATCAATAATCAAAGCTGAAATACAAACCCTAGCTGAAATTTTCACTACACAACCCAAAACTAGAAAATCAACCCTAGTATGCCAAGATTCAAAGCTTCTATACCATACTTAGTAAGATTAAGAAAGATGAAGGGAGTGGATCATCTTATACCTTCCAATACTTGTTGCTAAATGAAGAACCAAGCTCTTTCTCCCAAGACTTTCACCTTTCCTAGCTTCCTAAGCACCAAGAGGTAAGTTTAATCGGTTTAGTTTTTGAAATTTCAAAGTACGGGGTGTCGTGTTGTATATTTTGAAACTATGGGGGGTTTTTCTGTGTATTAGGTTTACCACAGGAGGTTATTTTATATTTTACCCTTTTCTTTTTGGATGTTTGATCTTTGAGCCTACTCCCCTGTTGTTCACAACCAGCTCAACTCTTTTGATAGTGCGTTTCTTTACCTAGAGAGTTTCTTCTTCTTCTTCTTCTTCTTCTTCTTCTTCTTCTTCTTCTTCTTCTTCTTCTTCTTCTCCTCCTCTCTCTCTCTCTCTCTCTCTCTCTCTCATTTTGTTGTGTTTCCTTAACTGAACTATCACGGGATTTACTAGATTTCCGATTTTGTTATTTTTCTTAATTCACAAAATTTTCTCCAAGTATTTTAATTACAAAACAAGCCCCTCTTTATTATTATTTTTTTGGAATATTACAGGTCTATTTAGTACGGCCAGCAAGCTTTGTCAAATTAAATGAAAAAGGTAAGATAAACAAGTTGAAGAGGGTTTTGTATGATTTGAAACAAGTCCTGATAGCATAATGTACCAGAAATGCTTACTTTATTATTCTGGTTTTTAGAGGTGTCCATGCAAGCACATTGTATACATTAGATCTTCTTCTCATGTGATGTCATATTTCCTCAAAGTGGAGGTTTTTTTTCATCTAATCATGGTATTTTTATTTTTCAAACAAAACATATATATAGTTGACATTTTGAAGAAGTTTAAGATGAATACAATAAAGCAAATTTTAACTATGGCAAAAAAAAAATAATTAAAGTTAACTGAGAAGGGCACTGATGGATCTATGGATTCAAAACTTTTGTGTGGAGTTTGAAAATATTTGACATCTACAAGACTAGACATCAATTTGAATTTTGGTTTGATTAGCAAACTTAGGAAGAATCCACACTTACAAGCATCTGAGAGGATGCTTAGGTATATTGCAACTACTAATACTCAAACTCATGGTTTTTTTTTTTCACTCAAGTGATGATCCAAGGTATCTAGTTTTCCACGGGCACAATAAGTATATTGACACCCAATATCACTTCACATGTAAATTGGTTTGAGATAGAGATTGAGATTCGATTTTTGCGTACCTGACAAACAAGATGATGATATTTTTATGAAGGCATTTGTGAAGTTAAAGTGAATGTTGGGCATGTCCAAGTTTGAGGACCTTAATTTAAAACAAGAACTATAGAAAAAATTAGACCAAATTTTTAGTAGTTTGTTTGCTTTAATATGTTAATGTTTCTTTGTGTAGTTTGATTAGGTAGGTCCAATGCTAGTATTCATTATGAGTTGCATAGGATCAATTTCTTGGAGTAGTAATTAGTTGTTATAAGGGTGCTTATCAATTAACAATTAGTAATTCGGTAGTCCTTGGTTATTAGAGAGGCAAACGGGCAGCTGCCATCTAAATTTCATTACTTTATAAATAGTTTACTACAATTTCACTTATATACTTTTAGTCAAAATTACATCTAGTTACTATGAATCCATTGCTTCTCCAACATATATAAATAAATTGGGATAACATAAATTACCACTCAGAATAGTGCTCGATTTTTTCTCAGCTAACCCGTTCTTGCTGCCTTCTCTTTATGGCTTTACTCTCAACCTTCTCTTCACTATTTTTTCTCTATAGGAAAGAGATCTTCAGGTCATGATCTCCCTTTATCTTCAACTATTTTTGTTTTATATTTAATAAAGTCTCCCCTAGCTTATTTTACTGAGAGTTTTCTCTTTCTTAGTGTTTATTAGTAAAAATTTTCTTCTCTCCTAAGCTATTCTAATGGAAGTTTTATTTAATTTTTTATTATTTTTTTAAGATTGAAGAGTTTTTTCATATCAATATATTAGATGTGATATTAGATCTGAAATTTCTTAGATATTCTCATCAAAGCTCAATACTGATTTTGAACATGAACCAATTGGATGGCAGATCTGAGGGAATAAACATGCATAAATACTTATATAGTAGTTTATGCAATTGGTCAGATCTGATGGTTTGTGATTCATAGTGTAATTTCTTATTTTGTAACTCTATTAAATGTAATAATTTATCAGATCCGATATATTTGTGACATGTTTTATATATTTTCTGTCATTAATGCAACTTTCTTTGTCAAACAAATCGTGTTGGTCAATGAAGCAAGTTTGTTAATATTATTGGCTTGTGTTTTATCCCAAAAAAAATTGGGATAACTATCCTATTTTTTATAGTCAACTAATTTAGCATGCTAATTTGCAAGAAGTAAAGAATTTATTCCAAAGAAGTACGCTCTATGAGGAAAACTAACAATAAGTAAATAACGGTTCTATGAATTTACATAAAATACATAACAAAGATATAAATCATTTGATCCATTTTGTTAGTTATTTAGTATGCATTTTGTTTCAAAACTTTTTCTCAGAAAGCTCAAAACTAAAAGAACGAAATATGAAATTCTGCTTTGACCCTCAACTTGTCCTTCTTTTCTCTTATCATATGTAAGAATTCTTGTTCAATTCTCAACTCTCCTCATTTTTCTTTCTCATTGTAAGGTTTAGTGTCTCTCTTAAACTAAAAATATTTTGGATTATTACATGTATACTTTAATGAGGAGCTTAATTCACATTAGAATATATCATTCCACTCAATTAAAAGGATCTTAGAATACCTAACTTGGGAACTACTACCAATAATGCCTACAACTAAGAAAAAAGATACGATTGCTAATGATTGGATAAGAAGTACTCCCTCCGTCTGTGAGGACCCGCAAATTTCTTATGTTTTTCCTCAAAAATGCCTTTTATTTGAAAATTATTATTTATTAAAGCCTCCTACCCAATTATTCCACAATAAGTGCAGATAAACCTAGAAAGTAGGGTTTCACTCTTCGTTTTCAAGATTGGAGCAAAATTAGGGTTTTCGCAATTTTTCGCCGGATGAATTTTCGGTATGGAGCAAGGATCAAATTTGGTGATTAAAAGTGACTTTTAAGTGGGAAATAATATGTGATTAGGAGCAATGATATAAAGTTAGTGAATGGGAAGTAAAAACCCTAGTACGTGTGTTTTTAAGAAAAACGGCGCGAACCGGCGGGTCCCGCGCACTACCGATTGAACGCACCAATTGACCACCACTTTCTTACCATACAAGTTTATTGATATTTGAGCAAAATATCCTCTTAATTGTCAGCTTGTTTGACCGAAAATTAGAGGCTAGAAATAGCAAGGAAAGAAAGAGAAAAATGAAAGGTGGAGGTGGCGACACTTGTCGCCATCCTAGAGTTTCTTGGCCAAGTGAGTAACTAACCTTCTTAAACCAATTTTCTGTACTTTCCCTTCATTATTTCTGCTCCATAGCCGACCAAAGAGAGAGAGAAAAGAGAGAACAAGAACAACTTTCTTCTTCTTGAATCTTAGCAATCCAAGTGACAAATCAAATTTCCAAACCGGTTAAAGTGCTAATTGTGAGTTGGGAAGCTAGAGGAACTAGAAATTTTCAAAGGAAGTGGAGTATCGCTCTTCCAAGCTTTGTTTTTGAGGTACTAAATCTGATCATGGTCCTTGATCTTTTAAATCTTGCTTTAAGATGTTATTTAGCTTAAGTTTTGGCTTGATTTCAAGATGTGCAAGTAGTTGTGATGATTATTGGATGAGATATGCAAGTTAGGGTTTAATATTTTTCTGCCTAAACTTGTTGTATAGTTAGTATATGTTGTATATAAGGTTATATAAGGGGCTTTGGTAGTGATTGGAACAAGAAATTTGAGAAAGTTTCATTGAAGACCAAAAATTCCAGAATCTGGAAAATTTGTTCCCCTTTCTGTCCGGTTTTGTAGCCCTATGTTAGAGGCCGAATTGGCCTTGGCTTAAAACATGAAAGTTGTAGGGAATGACATTTTAGAGGTTCCTGCAACATTTCAGGTCAATCGGAGTAGCGTAACATGATAAAAGTCGAAATTACCCTTGCTGTCCTGTTTCTACCCGAACCTGAGAACTGCGACTGTAATTGGTTATTTTGGGTTGGAATGCTTCGGATTTGATTGTTGAGGTCTTCTGATGAAATGTAGCCCTGTATCTTAGCTTTCGTATGGCTTTGGAATTACTTGATTTGAACTTCGGTAGCCTGTTTTATGATGTTTACGCCAGAATGCGTTTTGTGAATCTGTTATTGCGGTTTTGGTGTAGTATATTACATTTTTGACCTAGTTACACTCGAAACTAGATTGAGTGGTATTCTTCAACATTGTAGCCCCTTAAGTCCTGAATATTCCTGTAAAATTTTAGGTCAAACGGATTAGTGTATCCTGAGTTATAGACAAAACACTCAGGCCTGTTTTTGACATTAGTTTGTGCTGCGTTTTGAAGTTAGCCTCTGACCGTGCATTTTTCCGTTTTGATCCCGTACGAACTGGGTGCTGATCCCTTCATAAGAAATTTAGATCTTGGTCTCAGCTTCAAAACGGTATAAAGTACGTCGAAATCCGAGTTCCGTAGCTCTTGTTATGACCAAAATAATATTGATCGTCAGAACTGCTTTGTATGTGGACAGTTCTGACGGGTACTTTGACACTCAAATTTCGTTCTGTTATGAGTGGATTCAGGTCTTGGCCAAAACATCCAAGTTTTAGCCTTATGTCTCAGCTTTCTAATGCCTTTGGAATTTCCTGATTTGGATTTGGGAGCTGGGAGTTATGGTCCAGCGAACAACCCTGTTCGTCACCCTAAGACGTAAATTTCTGGTACTGTTTTCCACAATTTCGACCTGCTTCCATTCAGATCTAGATTAAAGTGTCTTCATGAGATTTGTAGCTCTTTCTCATAGCTTCGAAACGGTATCTTTCTCACTTTGATCCGACATTTCTAGCCTAATCTTTGATCAAATCGGTTTGAGATGGCAGATTTGGCCGTTTCCTTTTGCCGTTCCGTGCACTTGCATGTGCCAATTTTGCCGTTTCCGTACTTGAGTGTGTCGGCTTTTGCCGTTTTGCTTGTTTTAAGTATGTTAGTAGCCGTTTGTGATATATTGTGACACAATCTTCTATTTCAGACGGTGGTGAGCTAGGTGGAGCCGGTGGGGCCTACTAGCTACTTTTCGCGACGTGAATTTTGTCCTTTTCTTATCCTTGTTCGTTGGGTAAGTATTCAGGCCGCTCTTGTGTGTTAGTTGCTTATGTGTTGCGATATATATGAAGAGGGTACCTAGGCGAGGGTGTACTTTATCGCACTCGACCTAAACCCTAACTTACGCACATATTTGTACATGGCTTGTGTATATGAGCAATTTTGGAACTAAAACCCTTGAGCTTGTGGCTCGGGGTGACTTTTGAGAAATTTTGTGAAGTTTGTGAGTTTGGGGCCCGATCTCAATACCTAGATGGACTATTCGAGCCGGTTAGGGCTTGGTCGAAGTCAGTCCAACCTGGATTGAGGTCACCAAGTTTGTGAATCCGGTTCACCAATTACGTGGACCAAGTTTGTGACCCGAGCTTGTGACTCAAGCTCAAGTTTGTGATTTCGTTCGCCCGGGCAAGTTTGTGAGGTGACTGGCCAGAGAGGGTGATAAGGTGTACGGTGGGAGAACAAGTGGAGTTCTACGGACCATTATTTGTGGTCGACGGAGTGTCGGCAGGAGATCATACATGGCACATGAATTGGCTTTGGAGCCACCCGTATCCTTATTATGTGATGTTATTTTTCTGCTTTTGCTTTACTCTTACTGAGTAACTGTTGTTACATGAGATTTACGCTTTTGCCCCTGTTTACTTACTAAGCATATAGCTTACCCCTTTCCTTTTGTTTTCCTTAGCAGGGGGCCGACGCGGGGATCGCTCGGGAAGGTGTTTAGTGTTTCGATTATAGACGAGTGAACTTGTACTTGTTTTAGTGTCTCGATTTTAGTTGACTTGTACTTGTTTGAGTTTTATCTTGTAATTTATTTGAGGACTGTAGTGCTTGAGTGAGTCCCGGCGAGAGCTGGGCAGGCGGTCCGCCAAACCCTTTGGTACGCCCTAGGGGGAGGTGGGGCCGTCACAGGTGGTATCAGAGCTTAGGCTTCAGATCTCTGTAGTGTATCCTAGGCTTGAAGTTTAGGATGCCGGACTGTGGGATTCGATTTGACTTGAAAGTTAAGCGATTGAGGGATAAAACCTATAGCTGCTTTGCGTGGTCTCTTCGCGGAGTGACCCTGGACTAAGTGGTGAATAAGTATGAGGGACTAAGTGCCCGTTCGAGCATAAGCTATGAATTGCGAATGTTATGGGCCTTTAATCTTTTCCGTGGTATTTGAGGATCATAGATAGGTACGTCGGGTAGGAATTTCGATTGTAGATGTTTTACTCTTGGGACTGGCCAGCTCGAGACGTGAATCGTCTTATTTCGGATTCTTGTGCCTGAGTACTCCAAAGTTGAAGTGGTATTAAGTACCTGAGACTTGTACTTTGGGGAAACATGAACAGGCTTTGTTCGACTGAAAAGAGTATAATAGGTCAATGGACATCTAGTTTGAGTGATAAGTGACGTGAGAGACCGGACGAGGTTATTTAACTGGGACCGGGATGATATCGTCCTTACTTTTGATTTGCTTTTATCCCGTTATGACATGACATTGGTTTGAGTATTTGTGCATATGGTTATTTGTCTAATCAAATGATTATTTGTGCATATGACATTGGTTTGATTATTTGTGCATATGAGTATTTGACATGATATCGCCCTTATTTGTATGGGTGTATTTGATTATCTGCCTTCTTGATATATGGTGTATTATGTGTGTATATGTCTTTTGTGTAATTGGTGTGCTAGAATTCGATTGCTTTTGTCGCTTTACTGCATTCATTCATTAAAATACCCTTTTGAAAAAAAAAATTAAAATAAAATTTCGAGGACGAAATTTTCTTTAAGGGGGAGAGTGTGAGGACCCGCAAATTTCTTATGTTTTTCCTCAAAAATGCCTTTTATTTGAAAATTATTATTTATTAAAGCCTCCTACCCAATTATTCCACAATAAGTGCAGATAAACCTAGAAAGTAGGCTTTCACTCTTCGTTTTCAAGATTGGAGCAAAATTAGGGTTTTCGCAATTTTCCGCCGGATGAATTTTCGGTATGGAGCAAGGATCAAATTTGGTGATTAAAAGTGACTTTTAAGTGGGAAATAATATGTGATTAGGAGCAATGATATAAAGTTAGTGAATGGGAAGTAAAAACCCTAGTACGTGTGTTTTTAAGAAAAACGGCGCGAACCGGCGGGTCCCGCGCACTACCGCTTGAACGCACCAATTGACCACCACTTTCTTACCATACAAGTTTATTGATATTTGAGCAAAATATCCTCTTAATTGTCAGCTTGTTTGACCGAAAATTAGAGGCTAGAAATAGCAAGGAAAGAAAGAGAAAAATGAAAGGTGGAGGTGGCGACACTTGTCGCCATCCTAGAGTTTCTTGGCCAAGTGAGTAACTAACTTTCTTAAACCAATTTTCTGCACTTTCCCTTCATTATTTCTGCTCCATAGCCGACCAAAGAGAGAGAGAAAAGAGAGAACAAGAACAACTTTCTTCTTCTTGAATCTTAGCAATCCAAGTGACAAATCAAATTTCCAAACCGGTTAAAGTGCTAATTGTGAGTTGGGAAGCTAGAGGAACTAGAAATTTTTAAAGGAAGTGGAGTATCACTCTTCCAAGCTTTGTTTTTGAGGTACTAAATCTGATCATGGTCCTTGATCTTTTAAATCTTGCTTTAAGATGTTATTTAGCTTAAGTTTTGGCTTGATTTCAAGATGTGCAAGTAGTTGTGATGATTATTGGATGAGATATGCAAGTTAGGGTTTAATAATTTTCTGCCTAAACTTGTTGTATAGTTGGTATATGTTGTATATAAGGTTATATAAGGGGCTTTGGTAGTGATTGGAACAAGAAATTTGAGAAAGTTTCATTGAAGACCAAAAATTCCAGAATCTGGAAAATTTGTTCCCCTTTCTGTCCGGTTTTGTAGCCCTATGTTAGAGGCCGAATTGGCCTTGGCTTAAAACATGAAAGTTGTAGGGAATGACATTTTAGAGGTTCCTGCAACATTTCAGGTCAATCGGAGTAGCGTAACATGATAAAAGTCGAAATTACCCTTGCTGTCCTGTTTCTACCCGAACCTGAGAACTGCGACTGTAATTGGTTATTTTGGGTTGGAATGCTTCGGATTTGATTGTTGAGGTCTTCTGATGAAATGTAGCCCTGTATCTTAGCTTTCGTATGGCTTTGGAATTACTTGATTTGAACTTCGGTAGCCTGTTTTATGATGTTTACGCCAGAATGCGTTTTGTGAATCTGTTATTGCGGTTTTGGTGTAGTATATTACATTTTTGACCTAGTTACACTCGAAACTAGATTGAGTGGTATTCTTCAACATTGTAGCCCCTTAAGTCCTGAATATTCCTGTAAAATTTTAGGTCAAACGGATTAGTGTATCCTGAGTTATAGACAAAACACTCAGGCCTGTTTTTGACATTAGTTTGTGCTGCGTTTTGAAGTTAGCCTCTGACCGTGCATTTTTCCGTTTTGATCCCGTACGAACTGGGTGCTGATCCCTTCATAAGAAATTTAGATCTTGGTCTCAGCTTCAAAACGGTATAAAGTACGTCGAAATCCGAGTTCCGTAGCTCTTGTTATGACCAAAATAATATTGATCGTCAGAACTGCTTTGTATGTGGACAGTTCTGACGGGTACTTTGACACTCAAATTTCGTTCTGTTATGAGTGGATTCAGGTCTTGGCCAAAACATCCAAGTTTTAGCCTTATGTCTCAGCTTTCTAATGCCTTTGGAATTTCCTGATTTGGATTTGGGAGCTGGGAGTTATGGTCCAGCGAACAACCCTGTTCGTCACCCTAAGACGTAAATTTCTGGTACTGTTTTCCACAATTTCGACCTGCTTCCATTCAGATCTAGATTAAAGTGTCTTCATGAGATTTGTAGCTCTTTCTCATAGCTTCGAAACGGTATCTTTCTCACTTTGATCCGACATTTCTAGCCTAATCTTTGATCAAATCGGTTTGAGATGGCAGATTTGGCCGTTTCCTTTTGCCGTTCCGTGCACTTGCATGTGCCAATTTTGCCGTTTCCGTACTTGAGTGTGTCGGCTTTTGCCGTTTTGCTTGTTTTAAGTATGTTAGTAGCCGTTTGTGATATATTGTGACACAATCTTCTATTTCAGACGGTGGTGAGCTAGGTGGAGCCGGTGGGGCCTACTAGCTACTTTTCGCGACGTGAATTTTGTCCTTTTCTTATCCTTGTTCGTTGGGTAAGTATTCAGGCCGCTCTTGTGTGTTAGTTGCTTATGTGTTGCGATATATATGAAGAGGGTACCTAGGCGAGGGTGTACTTTATCGCACTCGACCTAAACCCTAACTTACGCACATATTTGTACATGGCTTGTGTATATGAGCAATTTTGGAACTAAAACCCTTGAGCTTGTGGCTCGGGGTGACTTTTGAGAAATTTTGTGAAGTTTGTGAGTTTGGGGCCCGATCTCAATACCTAGATGGACTATTCGAGCCGGTTAGGGCTTGGTCGAAGTCAGTCCAACCTGGATTGAGGTCACCAAGTTTGTGAATCCGGTTCACCAATTACGTGGACCAAGTTTGTGACCCGAGCTTGTGACTCAAGCTCAAGTTTGTGATTTCGTTCGCCCGGGCAAGTTTGTGAGGTGACTGGCCAGAGAGGGTGATAAGGTGTACGGTGGGAGAACAAGTGGAGTTCTACGGACCATTATTTGTGGTCGACGGAGTGTCGGCAGGAGATCATACATGGCACATGAATTGGCTTTGGAGCCACCCGTATCCTTATTATGTGATGTTATTTTTCTGCTTTTGCTTTACTCTTACTGAGTAACTGTTGTTACATGAGATTTACGCTTTTGCCCCTGTTTACTTACTAAGCATATAGCTTACCCCTTTCCTTTTGTTTTCCTTAGCAGGGGGCCGACGCGGGGATCGCTCGGGAAGGTGTTTAGTGTTTCGATTATAGACGAGTGAACTTGTACTTGTTTTAGTGTCTCGATTTTAGTTGACTTGTACTTGTTTGAGTTTTATCTTGTAATTTATTTGAGAACTGTAGTGCTTGAGTGAGTCCCGGTGAGAGCTGGGCAGGCGGTCCGCCAAACCCTTTGGTACGCCCTAGGGGGAGGTGGGGCCGTCACAAGAAGAAAACAAAACAGTCTGCAAATTTCAGCTTTTGTTGTGAGCAAACAAGGGAAAAAACCTGATAAATTTCCCTTATTTTCTCCCTACCTTAGTTCTATAATGTCTTAACTTGAACTACATCAAGAAAAGAGGAATTTAATCCGGGAAAAAACACTTGAAAGCTGGAAATATTTCTGCTAAACACACTAGATGAAATCTGTCTGCAATGCTGTGGCTATTTCTCACAAAATCTGTTAAGATCAATTTGTATGCAACACACACACACACTCTAGCTCTTTTATCCGGTCATGCATGCCGAATTTCACTTTAAGAAAAGAAGGATCAGTGTAAAAACTTGGGGGAAAACTCTGCTTAAAAGCTGTTTACTTGCTGGAAGTTTTTTGTGTTGGCTGAGATGAAGAATGCTTGAGTTTCACAGCTTTTCATTTGAAATTTTGGAAGAAATTTTACTAGGAATGCATGATATATGTTTTATCTCTTGTCTTATATAAGGTATTTATCTTTGAAACTAGTGAAACGTTGGTAAACTTGGTGGAAAATGTTGAAAGAACTTACTGGAAATTTGTTGAGATGGCCGAGAAAGAAAGGAAGAATTTTTCCAGTTTTCCTCTATGAAGTTTGGCTGCAAACTTTCATATTGTAGTTCAATACACATTATAATACCTTAATCTTAACATGCATGTTGGATTTGAGTGTAAAATGAAGAGTTTTATTGGATAAAAATTTGTTTTCAAATTGTTGACTTGCTGGGATTTTTCAATCTTTGGCCGAGAGAAAAGGGGGGTTGGTTTCCCAAACTTATATCCAATTTTTTTGGAATTTGACTTGAAGAATTCTTGTTATGTTCTCCTTCTTTGTTGTATATATGTCGTGTCATGTGTTTTGCTTTTGGTTCTAGAGAAAGTTGGTTGTTTTAAGAGAGAAAACTTAAGAAACAATGCTGGAAATTTTGAAGAGGGTTGAGGAGAGGGAGAGCTGAGAATTTTCAGCTTTAACTCCATAACTTTAGTTGTTATTAAGTATATCTTTGATTCATATACCTCTTAATATCTAAAACTTGGCATGCATTAATTTAATTGATTTAAGCAAGGAATTTGGGTTAGTTTGCAAGAAAATTAGGAATGAAATTCCGGAAATTTAATTTCATAAATTTGGCTGAACTTGAATTGGTTATTTGTGTAGCTTGTAGCCGTAAAATTTCAAGGGTTTTGATGAAGTGTTGCTTCCCCACTATTTTACTAGATGTATGTTGGTTGCATGATTGAACCCCCTTGAAAATTAAAAGTGGAATTGTTGTGTGAGAATTTGGGAAAGGTGAGCTGGTTGCTTCACCTAAATGTGGCTATAGCTTAAAACCCTTTTGGAATTGTGATTTGGAGCTAGGAAATAGCATGTATGTAGATCTTTTCTTAAGTGTTTTACTAAGTGAATAGTTAAATAATTACGGTAATTATAAATTGTCTCAAGAGGCAATGGGGTGCAAGGAGGATACCTCGAAGCCAAGGTGTAAATTGTTCTCTTAGAGTGAGTGTTCTATATTTGTTTGTAATGATTGAATACATGATGAACATAAATGTTATGTGTTTAGTTGACCAATACGTGTTGGGTTATTGATGTTTGAATTGTTTAGAGTGAAATTTGTCAATTACTACTGTTTTACTGAAAGGCAAGTGCATAGTTTATTGCACTTGACCTCGGTGAATTTTGGAAATGTTAAATGCCTAATTGTTACTGCAATTGTGCATGAATGTAAGCCGAATGTGTACTTTATCACATCGACTAAATTGGGCCCCAAACTCCACCATTGGACAATCTATTCGAGCCGGTAACGGGCTTGGTCGAGTAGGCTAAAAGACCTTGGGTACTGAAATGTTTGGTATACTCGAGTATTACCCTCTTAATGAGGCGCCTATTGAAGTGATGAAGTGACTAATGATTGAAGGCAATTTTTTACTATTTGGAGAATATACAGAGGAGATTGGTGGAGTGTGAAGTGAATTGCAGGAAGTTGTGCAATGAATTACTGAACGGAGCTAAGTGTTACGTTTGGAAACGGACGGGAGCCGTCTCTAGAGTCCATATCGGTACCGTATCCTTTGATATTGATTGTGCTATTTGATTGTTTTGTGAATTATCCTGCTATTAATTGGTTTGTTACTCCTGTTATATTACTGAAAGTGTGAAATGTTGTGTTTAAGGTTGTTTATTTTCTTAGAACCTCACTGGGCGTAAGCTCACTCATTAGTTTGTTTTTCTTAACAGGGGTTGAAACATAGAGTCGAGGAATGGTGAGTTCAAGAGTAGAAGTCTTTGTTTTAAGTAAATTGCCATCTTATTTGTATTTAGTAAATTGATTGAACAACTTGTATTTGATTTGTTTAGTAAGTGACGGGTGTGGCGAGTAGCCAAAAGTATGCCCGAGACTTGAATTGTACTTGGATGAATCCTTTCGTACTTAATGTTATAGTTTTACTGACTTTATCATTTTTAAGGATTGTACATATTAAATGTTGTGGGTTGAGATGGCTTTTCTTTTGTGGGAATGTATGATGGACTGTTAATTGCTTTAGTTAATGAAATGTTATCTCTCAAGTTAAAGTGAGTGAGTGAGTACTAGCAAGAGTTAGGCAGGCGATCTACTAAACTCTAGGATATGTCATAGGGGAAAATAGGGTTGTCACAAGTCATATGCCCTAATGATCAAGACGAATGCCCAAGCATTCAAACAAATTTTTCTTTTAGGCATTCTAGCACATTTTCCCTTATTTTAAGCTCCAGAAGAACATCCCAACTTGATTTTCTCTTTGCTTGGTTGGGGAAGTTGAGTCTCTTAAGCAAAACTTGCAATTTCCAAAAAGTTTTCTTATGTTGGCTTAAAAATTTAAGTTGGCGAACATGGATGTAAATTTGGAATTTAATGATGTAAAGGAGGTGAAGTTTCAAAACTTTGTAACTCACATTAAGGATACTCTAAAGAAACAACTGAAAGACAGTGCTCTGGAAAAGAGTTTTGCAACTATGATAATTAGTTTGCGAGATGGCATCAAACCTTTTATGCAAATAATCATTGAAGCTTATAGTAGTTTGCCGAGTTTCTGCTCATGATCACATTAGTCATACAAACAGGTTTTATTTTAATTAGTTATACAAATAGGTTTTACTTTTCTTATGTGGACATAAGATTATAATTTTTTTTTATTTTATCTAATCTTTTTTTTTGTGTTTCAGTGTATGTGTGTATGTGTACATATATATTATAATATTTTTGTATTTTTATATTTTTAAAATATATAAAAAATAAAAATTTGTGGGGCAATGTCATCCCATTTGGTTGGATACAAAACATCCTACTCAAAGTCTTTGCTTTTTAAAACACTGATTCCAATCTAGATAGTTGTGTATCCTAACAAAAGAAAGCTGTCTCATCCTTAATTCAAGCATTCAGGGACACCTGAGAAGAAAAATACGAGTATTCAGGGATACCTGTAGGCTACAACACATTTGTGCCATAAAACAAGAGAGATGCCCCATGCCCAATGTCTGAGAAAATAAGCTTTACATGCAAAAAAATAGACATATGGTTGAAATTACACAGTGGATGGGTGTTGAAAAGAATTATTAATGAATATGTCCAAACGATCGATCTGTTAAGCATGGAAAGTTAAAAGAGTAGCATTCTTTTTAAGTCTCAAAGAAATGAAGAGCAAGGTACAATCTACCAATTTAGGGAATTCAAACTCTATTTTTACTTGTATTTTTCCTTTTTATAGTGCAAGAATTTTTAAATTAAGGTTAAAATCACTTGGCTTCAATCATGAACAAATAATTAATATTAGGACTAAATAGTTAATAAATTGAACGAGAAAGGGAAGACATCAACACTTAGAAGTTATCGCAATTGAAGACTTAAGTCGATCAATCCTTACTTTTGATGATTAACAAACAAAAATGATCATTTGCACTGATGTTTTTAGTGAGAATTTTGCTAGAATAGGTGCTCAAATATTTGGAAAAAATAAAAAGAAACGAAGATTGTCACTTAGTATCAAACACAGTTTCGAAAGCATAATACTTGATCGGACGTGCAAAGCACCACAATGGAAATATCCCCCTATCATGGGATATAGTATCGGATGCATAATCAAGGGTTAACTATCCAAATATTAAAGCAAATAACATTGGGTGAAGTGTCAAACATAACTCACTCTATCGGCCATCCAAAATGTTAGGAAATTGGCTTAATTTCTTTTAATCAAGATCATTATTTTGTGTGAAAAGTAACTAGTTTCCTAATTGGTTTTAGTTGCTTGAAGTAGCAACCAAGGAATTTCCTATTTTGTTTAGTATTTAGAAGTTATTCCCTATTCTATATATGTCTAGGAATTAGCATTAGTTTTCTATTGTTATTTGATTTTTTGGCCAAATAATGTTCTTTATAAATAGGTAGATTGGCATGCTATAAAGACACACAAGAAAAGGAGTGAGAGAGTTCTTAGTAGATATGAGAGTTATACAAGAGTTGGGCTTTTGGATCAAATTGTAATCTTGTAGTTCTTTTTTTCTCTCACAATAAAAACAGTTTTTCTTTCTATGTATGTAGGCTTGGTGATTAAGCCGAACCATGTTAATTCTTGTGCATTGTTCATCATTCGTGTTAGTTATTGTTTTCTATTAAATTATTGGTTTTCCCTTTTCTATCTCAAGCAGTTGGCTTGATACCCTAACACAAAAATCAAATGCAAAACTTGGAAAGCTATTGATCTCTTTCAAACGCATCTATTGGAAAGAAAACATTTGGATCTCGATTGGTTGTCAGATGCATGATTTGGATGCAAAGCATTTGATTTGGACGTCTGACAGCTCCAAAGGTTAGTTTTTAACAATTAGATTTTTTTGACTGTTGGAGAATTTCTTAAACCAGATTTTCATCTTCTATAAATATTTCAAGGCCTAAAATATCATAGCAACTTCTGCCTACATCGAACACAAGTTTTTTAGAGTGATTTTGCAAGAAAATACTCCTTTCTTCTACATTTGTAGTTCTTTCTTTGTGAGGTTGAAAAGTTCAAGTATTCTTCATTGTTTGGGTGAGTATTCAATTGTAACTTAGAGAGAATTAATTAGGAAGAATTGTAAATTCCTTGACTCAACTATAGTATGAAAACTTAGTGTAAGTAAGGGGTAAGCCTTTCTTATTACTAGTTGGTTTGCTTCATTAATATTGGAAGAAGCACTTAGTGGCTTGACCTCTAAATTTAGTAAAACTTAGTAGTGAAAGGAGGTGCCATAGAGGGTACCATCTCAATTGGTTTGCTTTCTTTTTTAATTTATTATTTTTTTCCTTGCTTATTTGTGTGATTTCATTGTTTTATCTCTTTTTACTTTCTACTTGTTTAAGTCTGTGATTATTTAGATAATTTGGCTAGTTAAAATTGGGTGAAAATTTATCATATTTTGTTCAGTTACTAATCAATCTAATTTACCCCCTCTTAGGTTGCACTAGAATCTTATAATTGGCATCAGAGTTTGATCTCTTAGAGATTAAACTCAATTGGCTTAGGAGTAAATATGGTAACCAACAATACTTTATATTTAGAGGGTGTTAATTATGTTAGTTGGAAAGAATGTATGAAAATATTTTTGCAATCTATTAATACTGAGTTATGGTATATTATTAATGAAGATTCATATGAAACTACTATTTTAGATGTGAATTTGGGTGAGTTTAGACCTAAAATTACAAACGAATTAAATGCTCAAGATAAGACTAATCTTACTTCGCATGCCAAGGCTATGAATATTTTGTACAATATTTAGATGCCAATGAATGTACTGAAGTTAAAAATTGTAAGTCGACTAAAGAAATATGAGATAAATTCAAAAAAAAAACTCATGAAAATAGTGATGATATTAGAGAACGAAAAAAAAACTTTGCTTATCACCAAATATGAATCTTTTACTATAGAGTCGTATGAAAATATTAATAAAATGTATTGTAGATTTAATGATATTATTAAAGATCTTGAAGTGTTCGGTGAGAAATATTCTTTAGGTGAAAGAAATAGGAATATTTTGAATAGTTTTCTCAAGGAATGATAAAGCAAAACTACTGCCATAAAAGAAGCAAAAAGTTTGAATTCTATATCTATTGAATCTCCAACCAGGCCCCTCATCATCCCTCTTACCATAATCCCTTCAAGCAACCCCACCCTTCATTTCAATTACCACTAGCTCCCTAAACCACACACATCCCAACTCCCCTCCTTCTAGTAGGGTTGCCTAAAACCACCAAGCACTTGGAGACCAACTAATACCAACTCCATCCTATCATGGCAAAATGGCTACTCATTCAATACTTCTCAACTTGGAATATACTCGAAATTAAACAATAAAGAAAAAAAATTTCTGGGGAGAGAAGGAGAGAGAACTGACCTTCAGGGAATGAGAGTTTGTCTGAGTAAAGAGCTCTGGAAAGATAGAGAGGTTTGGAAGTGATTTGGCGGGATAAGGTAGTCAGTGGCCAGTGTTAGTTAGGAAAGATGAAAGAATTAATTTTACCCTTTTTTGAGTTAATTACATCTACCTCCCTTATGATTTGACCAAATAAGATCTCCAACCCTGAGGTTTAACAAAATAATGGTCTCCACCTTGTGCATAACAGAGTCTAAATACCAAGTTGAAATAGAGTTTTATTTCTAACATCATATTTTCTTCCTGAAAAGAAGTACTAAAACTAGGCACATCAGAAGAATAAATATCCTCCAAAATTTAGGAACATACTAACAAATTCTAGACAAGAACAAATAGCGTCTAAAAGAAAACCAGCCAAAAAATCCAAAAAAAAAATTAAGTTCGTAAAAAAATTTAAAGATCCATGAAATAATTCTAAGAACCTTTTTGCCCAAGTACAAAAATCATTCAGCAATTTTTGTTACTTTTTTCTTAAAAAAAATCGACGGCTAAGGATGTTTCATGGCTGGATTTCGTGTTTATTTTGTTGAACTTTCTTGAATTCGAGGTTAAAAATGTGTTAAATGGATTGGGATCAATGAACAAAGGACACAAAGCGAAAGAGTTGATTGGCAAAAGTGTTGTAACCTTACGTTTTGATGGAGGTAAAGTTTCTAGATTTAAAGAAAAAAGGGAAGAGATGAAGGATCATTTGTTAGGATGGAGGATCATTTTGTAATATTGTCAAATCTCGAGGTTTAAATATTGTAATATTGGTCAAATCTTAAGGCAAATATATGTAATTAGTCCAAAATTTTATGTATAACTAGCACAAGTGGTGAAATTAATACATTATGAATTGCTGTTTTTCGAAAATAATTTTTAAAATAATTGTATTGAGGTGTACCAGAAAGAAGTTCTCTCTAATACAAATACAATGCAGTGTGACGGGCTTTTAATATACGTACAAGTTAAAAAATCCGAAATACACCCGTTTCACTGCAAATATACAGGTCAACTAGTAGTTTAGGGTATATATCGAGTTGATCCCACGAGGAAGATTGAACAATCACTGGTGTTACTAAAGCTTCTCTATTATTTAGACTATCAATGATTTATAAGAAGTAAAACCTACTGAACTTATGCAAAATAACAAATGAAAGCTCCTTAGGTTATGGTATCCCTAACTACTTATGCAAGTGCTATATTTGGATCATTGAATACTACTATCTAAGCTAGTTATGGTGTAATTTCCTTATGCATTTGAATCCTACTTTCGTAGTGAATCAATTATACTCATAACTAATCCATATCTATTCTCATGGTTATGAAATTAGCTACAAGTTCATTTGTTCAATGAAATTACATGAAATGAATCACTAAAACCACATAGGTGCACCTCTACTCTCGTGAGTGTACTCCCTATGTTTAGCACTTCTTGAACCAGTGTTAAATCTCAATTTTCATTGCAGAAACAACACCTTAGATAATCACAATCAATGGTGCCAAATTAATCATGATTTAAAGAGCTAAAGTGCTAAATAACTTACTCAAATAATAGCTTCAAATAACCAAATAATGAACACTAGCAATTATAGAAAGTTCAACCAAACCCGAGGCATAAACTTTCGAAACACATAATAACATATAAATCCTTAACTTGTATATTAACTAAACTTAGAATCAAGTACAAAAGATAAAGAGTTGGAAAGAAAAAGTAACCCTTGTCACATGAGCTCTTTCCTTGCCTTCTTCATCTCCTTCTTCATCTTTGCCTAGCTAATAAACAAGAAGGATGAACTACTACTCTATACTAAACTAATCTAACACTAAGAGAATGGAAAAGCTACATTTTTGCAGACTCCAAACTTCTCCCGTATGATAATCTCAGGCCTCCCAAATGTCTATGCATCAAAGCTGGTCCAAAACTCCTTTTTCTTGGTCAAATTTTCCACCCTTTGATTCCCAAGTCTAAAATTTGTTAAGATAGTCAATAACCAATTTTTTTGACTTGAAAATAAGCCTACTTTCTTGCCCTTTTGTCTTCTGAAGCATGTGCACCGAATTCCCTTGCAACTTATAGCTGGAAAGTAGTCTGAACACAAGAGAAATGGCTGAGCAAATTGCAGAATTTCGGCTAGAAAACGCGCCTACACAAAACGCGGCTTGGAGTCGCTTTTTGTCAACTCGCGTTTTCAACTCTGTGTTTTTGGTCTCGTTTCAACTGCGATTTTCTCTATGATGGAGGCCGAAATAGCTTTTGTACAAAACACAAAAGTTGTAGCCTTTTGCGTTAGATTTCCAATGCTTCAAGAATCATCCAAATTGGAACTTTGTAACCTGAGATATGATCGAAATACTATCACCTGGTCAAACCCCTGTTTTCAACTTTGGACAGCAGTGTTGAATTTTGGTATTTCGACTTTTTGACTGAGTAATCGGCTGAATTGGATTCTGATGTCTTCATACTAAATTTAGATCTATCTCTTAGCTTCAAAATGGTATAAATATCACCTCAATCCAATCTGTGTAGCTCCAGATATAGTTAAAATACCAAAATGTGTCAGAGTTGTCAAAGCTGACTTTTCTTGATTCAAATTACATTTCTCCTTTTACACTTCATATTTTATTTTCACCACTTTAATCCATCTTCAATCATCCAAATATCTTCTCAATGCACTTCATTTGATGATTGAATCATTAAACCTACAAAATATGAAGTTTTTACCATAAAAATCAATAGAAATGCAATGTTAGCCACTTTAACATAAAATGTAGATTTTTACCAAAATCTTAGTTATTTTAGTTATAAAACTAAATAATCAAACTAAAATTAAATAATAAAACACACTAAAAAACGTAAAATATATTCTTATCACAGTGGAACCTAGTTCTATTCAATGTCAATTGTTCATCTTCGTAGCCAATGAGAATTCATGAAATAGGTGTCAAATCTTGCATTTTCCTGATGTTGCACTACTTAGGTGGCATTCCTTGATTAATTGCCTTTTCCTGATAAGAATATGACAATTTGGGCATTTGATAAAGATTTCAAGACTTGGAGCAATACTAATTATATGGTTTTCAATTATACAAAATGTAGCAATTTCATTATGTGGTAGTTTCCCCGTTCACTCAATTTTTGAACAAGAAATTACCTTGAAACCTGAAAATGGATGAAGAATTACAACGCATTTTAGAGTATCATATTGAGAGATTTTTTTTATAACTCCAGTTAACATTCGATCCATGTATCATTACTCCTTTAAACATTTAACCATCCTTAATTCTTAAGAATATTTTTATGAGTTGGTGATGAGTAAGGCAAAAAAAGGAAAAAAGTTTCAAACTAATATCTTTTTATGAGTTGACAAAAGTAGAAAAGAATGGAGAAAACTCTTTACATTTTAGTGAAGAATTGTATTTTTCCATTGCCAACACCTGTACCAACAAAAATATTTGTCACTAGCACCTACACCAACAAAGATATTAGCAAAAATATTTTTCACATTAATTAGCATAGCATATCACTCCAAGAAAACTGGTTTTTCGCGAATTGTGCATCAAAAAGTCAAAAAAGTGCAGCAAAAATTTCGTGGAACAAATTTGATGAAATTCAGTTGCATCCCTAAAGTAGCTGCCACCAGAAAAAAAAAAAATCAATGGCGCAAATTATGTATGTCCCACAAGCATTTGCATCATTTTTTACAATGGTGGTTAGAGTGATGCCATTACACTGGCTACACATAAAAGTCAAAAAATGCCTAGAACGCTCTTTGCAGCATAAAATTGTGTTGGAAAAAATCCCTTTTAATGATAGTTTATGATAGGTAAAAAGTTTAGACTCAATCTTCTAATGATACCATATTTACCTTACTCAAATATACTAACATTTAATATCACAACAAAAATTAAACTTGCACAGTACATTAAGAATAAAATATCATACACCACTTCAATATAAGTCAAATTCCAAAAAGTTAATTACATGTGATCATTTTAAAGAAAAAGGCATGAACATCTTGGAGTAAGTCAAATTTCATAAATTACATCACATGTGATGATTCTAAAGAAAATGGTATGAATTTCTAGGAGTAACACAATAGTTCACTTCAAGTACAAGATGTTCATCTATCCCAACAAGTGCTTATTTTGGAAAGCACAACTTTAGCTCGTATCTCCCAAAAGCACCTTTGCATCTTAAACCCTGAAATAACACAAAAATATATTAGTAAAAGAAAAAATCTAGTCATTTCCAAAAAGTCTTCCAATATCTTGAGCAAGTTGTTTGTGTGTAATCATTCTATTTTTCTTCTTTGTATGATAGGTATAATTAGAAATGGCAACAAAGTGGAGTTGGGGCAGGGGAACCAAACATTCCATCTGTCCCCGCCCCCTCCTCCGTCACCTGCTCCCCTTGCCCCAACTTTGCCCCCACCTGCTTCCCCCGCGGATGCCCACGGCACTAATAGAAATTAGAAAGTTTCTAAGTGTAAAAGAATAAAAGTAAAAGAATAAAATGTGTTTTTGTTTTAAGTACAATGTGAAACTTTTATTGATGGAAGAATTGTAGCCTTTACACAATAGCAGGGGCTATTCATTCAACAAAATATCTACAGCCTTCGAAAGCTAGTCAATCTATACAACTTATTAAAAGCTATCAAAAAACTTTTGGGGAATATCCCACTCCATAACCAGCTTCCAGTTCTCATAGGTCTGAGGCACTCCCTTCTAGAAAGCACCAATGAGCCAAATAGTATCAATAATCTGCTTCTACTTTACCATAACCACATTAGACACAACTCCATTCTAGAACAATATTAGGTTCCTAGTTCTCGAAGTGAAATACATTGAGATAGTCTGAGATAGTCTACGAAATCTAGTATACTAATAATATCAATTAATAATTTAGTATAAATATATTAGTAAACTAATTAGTAATTTGTATTAGTATAAATGTATAATTATTAGTATAACAAATAATATTAATAATATTACATATATATAATTTGATATTTATAACTAATAGTATAATTATTATAACTAATAATATTATATATATATAATATTTATTCTTTTAAGCGGGTGATGGTGTAAGCACAAATTTCGTTTCTTAAAATTAAAGACAAGAAAACTTGTGCAAAATATCAAATATATTAAATCAAATAATAAGAGGATTACAATCTCTGAAAATTCTTGAATCAAAGAAATAATCCCCTAATTCTCTTCAGATGACTTCAATTAAAAGGCCGAAAAGGCTTATTCTTCGATCAAGATGGTGTTTTCTATAATTTTGGCGTAGAAAACAGATGATTTGATGATGATATAGAATGTTTGAATCTTTAAGTTTTCAACACAAATGGAAGGAGGATTTATTTAACTTGATTTGGATTTGGTTTTGAGGGAAAAGGTTCTTAAGAGAATTTGACAGAGTTTCTCCAAAATTCAGCGATTTCGATGTGTCTTTTGTCTTGAAATAAGATATCTATTTATAGCTAATATATGTAGACTGGGTCTTTGAAAAAAAACCCTTCTAGAACTTTCCTACATTTTGGGTGACTTGTAACTCAAGAAACTCATTTAACTTGGACTTAAAAAGTAGGTCAACCCAAACAAGCCATTGTAAATTAATAAATCAATTAATCCACTTCAATTTAAATGCACATCACAAATTTAATTTGATTTAATAGCCCACACAATATTGACCCAATTTAAAAGTGGTATACATTTGGAATATTCTTAGCTTAGGCAATCGCCAGCCAAATAGGTTTAACTTTCACAGCCTTACATGAGTTTTCAATCCAGGAAACAAAATCGGTGACCACCTAATCCTATTCACAAGCAAATTGGAATTTGCCGAATTTCATTGATTTCTTAAACTTGATTCAAAGAAGTACACTTGCCGAAACTTGTGGCTTCCAAATTTTGCTTCCTCTTTGCCGGCCAATAGGACCTCTGTAAAAGAAGCAAGTCATGCCTTCGATGGTTCTCATTAGAGCTTGTCAAATTCTAGTGTTCAATTAATGTTGATGGGAACTGGAATTCCGTTGCACCGAAATTTACAAGTCCTCTATTTTTTTAAAAATTTGCTGGTGGAATTAATATCTCCCACGTAACGCAGTTTGCAGTTTGACTCACGACAACAAAGATTACTCAAGTAAGCCTTATTGTCTCTGTCTTTCCTTTTTTTTTTAAACTACACAACATCTGCTGAAATTATTTGTATGTAATCACGTGATGTTGTTGGTTGGCTAAAACCCGCAACAAACAAACATGTCCCTTGGGAATGCATCCTACACATCATGTTTTTCCGTTCTTGCAGTTTCTCTTTTACAAAACAACCACCACCAAAAGAAAATTTCCAGGTTACACCTTGCGTGGGTATCCTAAATTGAAGCGAGTCAATGCTCCAAGTCAATTGTGTCTGTAATTTTAGGGCCATAGCTTCTGACATTCAAAATACAAAGGTAATTTACATACTACATGGCTCTTACATCTTGCCAATGCCAATCTCTCTCTCTCTCTCTCTCTCTACGTAATATGATAGGAAGATCGCTCGTCACAACATATATGATGAATACTTAACTTGAAGAGAGTGCAACTGCAAACTCCCATGAAAGCCTTACCATGACTTGAGAAGTACAATGAAGAAACTACAACCAAGAAATTAAAGAAGACACAATCGTAAACTCTCACGAGAGCCTTATCATGGTTTAAGGAGTACAATGAAGAAGGTGCAACTAAGAAGTTGAAGAAAGCACAACTGCAAACTCCCACGAGAGCCTTCTCATGATTTAAGGAGTATAATGAAGAAGGTACAACTAAGAAGTTGAAGAAGGTGCAACTGCAAATTCTCACAAGAGTGTTATCATGACTTGAGTATAATGAAGAAGGCGCAACCACCCATTTCAATGAGAGTTTACCAAAGGTTGAGAAGTCCTTTCATTTAACTTCACGTTGATGATTTACTACCCTTCTCACTGTCTTTGATCACGCCATTATAACCAAATTTTCTTTTCTCTTGCTTTTATTGCAGATTGATTCCGACGAAATGGTGATGTTCAAGGAACTCACATCTTCAAACAAAGGTACCTCCTTGTCACCAACAACTCTGAAGACTCTACTGACAAAGGAACAAAATTATTGGTACATCCCCCTATCTAAGGAACTTACTCTGGTGAATGGGTTTCTTACAAGTATCCTGAATTATAGGATTGGTCACTAGAACTCTCTTAAGATGATGACATGAAAGTTCACTCCTTGAAATCTCTTATTCATAACAAGGAATCAAGAACAACTCCCTTTCAAACTCTTGCCAGGCGAATCATAGATGGAATGCACACTGGAGTACTTTCTTGAGACTCAGCAGCGAATTTTGTTATACTGAGAATTATTGGGAGTGGTTGGAAGATATCCTTGGAAGAAACAGACAAGTGCTTTGCAAAAATTACTTACTCGATGCCTTATATGCCTCACTGTTCATATATGACAGGAATCCTCATGTGCTTAGAATATTTTGCAAGGCATGGTGCCCAAACACTTGTACATTGCATACATCAATTGGAGAATTGTCTCTCTCACATTGGGATTTCTGCAAGTTAGGAGGACTCCTAATCAATGGAGGCATTTATGAAGAGGTAATGTCATGTGCAAAAAAACTAACTGGAGTTAATGAAAATAAATCAAAGCATATTTCGTAAAGTTGTGAGTATTTGTTTAGCCCTACACCACCTTCAACATGGAGAAACCAACAAATATGGAGTTTCTACTAGCCAATAGATTACCTTCTGGTTTAAATGCAAAATAAGGTATCCAAACCAAAGTAGAGAAGGATAAAGAGGGCATCTCATGCTCAAGTGATCCAAAATCCAGATGAGGAGATTGGACAACCACACAAATTTTCAAATTAAGACAATGGCATATTTGACACCATCGGAGTCAAGCCTCACTTGCAAGAAGAGACTTATCTTGCAGCATTTATATCTTGCTGGTTCTATGTCTTAGCTTTACCAGATGAGGACTTGCATTATATTAGGCCATCTATTTTCAAAATGGCTAGTATGATGGCTGCTGAATGTAAGACTTGCCTTGTTGTTCTTGTCTTGCCGAGTATCTATAGCAAACTTAACAAAATTTCAAATTCATATATCTCAGGGTGTGCGCGCACATCTTTTTTGTACTAGGTTCGACGAATTATTTTTCTACCCATTACTTAACTCTAAATACCATGCCTACTTAACTCCAAATATCATGTCTGGACCAGCAATAGCGAATTATTCTGGAGAGGGTAGATCATGATATTTTGCTAAAAATAGTGCTCGCGACCTCATTCATCAGGGAGACAAAGTAACTTAGAAGACAACTTCTCTTATAAAGAACCAAAATGAAATTTTCTTTGATGATGGCAAGTTAGCAAACCTAGAACTACATTATTTCATAAGCGCCTGTTCAAATTATTTAGTCTTACATGCTGATTCCTTGTTGAACCATACAATCCATTTAGGTTTGCATGGCAATTCTGGTTTTATCAAGACACGTTGTAGGCACTTGGAGCAGATGTTCATTCCACAAATTATGACTTGAATCAAATACTTTGGTGTACTGCTATTCATAATTAAATGGAGTCAAAGGTATTTTTTCTAATTATCCCTTAAATGCTAACGAGCATACATCTCCAGGTTTTGAAACATTGTGGTCCACAGTGCATGGTGCCTATCTCCTCAAAGAACGTGATACTTTGATAAAAAGTGCCCAAATTTGAAGTAGAAGATATCAAAGGGAAAGGAATTTGCAAACCTGAATAATCCTTCCAAGATTGGCAATACTCATGAGACAAAATGAAAAATCACCAAGACTATGAGAAGTGAGGAACAAGTTTTGAAGAGGTCAAGCAACACGGTGGCTATTAACGGACTTGCTAACACTTGCTTGTCTTTGACATCTACACCATAATGCTCAAATATCAAAGTCAAGAGACAAGCATAAGGCATAGCCTTGTCCGTCCATTTATAACGAGTGACATTAGTTAAGTGACCAAGAATAATATCCCTTTATTCCGTTGAAAGTGTCATATTTTTCATTTTAACATGTTTCAAAATATATGTCATATTAAGAAACTCAAAACACTTTTTAGTCTCGTTTTTTAATATAGTCTCTCCTTCTAATCATATGCATGTCATTATTCAAATTTAAAATTTGAATTTATAAGAGTAAAATTGAAAAGAGAAGTACAAATACCACAATCAAACCACTATTTTTAAAAAATTGATTTTCGAAGCCTAACAAAATAATTGAAATGGAAGAAATAGTATCTAAAGGAATGCTCTCAATGTCACCCAAACCAAACTCCATTTTATCCAGGAAATAATAGTTGGAGACTCTGATGACGTTCTTACTATTAGAACCAGGTAAAATATTATGATTAAGCAAATATACTAACAAAATACACCTTAGTTGCAATAACTTAGTAGGAATAACTGCTTTTATCTTTTACCATTTTATCATCTGCAACACGCTTCTCTTTGTGAATGCGTCCATAACAAAACTTATGCGAAGAATATTCAAACACCCAGTTTGGATCAAATTGCACAGTAGTCTTGCCAAGTTCAAGAGCAGAGCCCTCATCTTTAGCATCAATTAAATCAATCAAATAATCACCAGTAAGAACAACAGGCACTCCTTTCACATAACTCTCAATAATATCACCACTGAACTTATCCTTGTTTTTTATATTGGTATAGACAAATCCAATATCCGCCCCAACCAAGTTCAACAAACAAATCTCGAAATTTATAGCTTTCATTAAAAGTGACATTTAGATTGACCTCAGCCAACACAGTATTATTTACTTGCTGCATATGCCACTTCTCATTCTCGGCATTCAAAAAGTGCAAATTATCAAATTGAGAAGCCTCACGACCACTACTAGACCCACCCACAGCTGGCCGCACCCTCTTACACGGAGTGGGTGCTCCACCAGCATTTTTAGTATGCGGAAGACTATTCACTAGTAACAATAACAAATTCCACTAGTAAAATCAAGCCAAACAACCCACAAAATATATCACAATAATTCCATACAAAATCACTAAACAAGCTCCAATATGTCAATTTATCCAACAAAATATATCCAAGAAGCTTCTAAATTTATCCCAAATCACCACGAAATTGCCAAACAATTTACCAAAACTCCGTTTAAAAAATTTGTATAAATTTGCACACACTACACCAAGTGCATACACTAACCGTAATGTATGAATTTAAGGCAGTCTGAAGCATTTAAATTCACGTGTGCAATTGAGAGTTGGTAGAAATATGAGCAATAACTATGAGGCCCATAATATTGTATTTAAACATCATATCCACCATTTGAAAGTGGGGCAAAAATAGGAAATCAAAAGATAACTCTTTTGAGTAAGTGACAATATCTTCAAGATAGACAAAAAAGAAAAGTATGATACTATCAATGGACGAAGTAATAGGTTAGAACATTTTGAGTTCACTATGGAATTTAAGAACATTTTTGAACTTTTAAGGGGGAAATATGAGAAAACAGAGACTATAATGAAGGCAGGAGATTAGAAACTGCAAAAACATATAGCAACTAAACAGAATTTGCCAGGCTATTTCATTGTTTTCTTGATTGAAGGAGTGAAGCAATTGCCTATCATCGACAAAATTGCAGCTTTGATGAAGACAAATAGTGCATTTGTTTTGGTCAATCATAACTTTATTTGGAAAAAATTAATTGACATATCAATATTAGCAATTAGACAACAATTTCATCCGTTTGTAATTTCTGTTATTGATAGGGTGTTAATTGTTGGTTATTTTATTATTAATTTTCCCCTTTATCCTTGCCAAATATTGTTTTAATTATTAATATTTACTTATATTTGGTATTGGACTCAATTTCAGGGAGTGAAACAGAAAAGCACAAAATAGGAGGGATTTCGGAAGACAATGGAGACTTCAAACAACCGGGCCCACATGATGCTACAAAGGGATTGCATGTCCTTTGCTGATTAGGAGATTGGAGTACGAAGGTCAATAGGAAACAATAAGGGAATTGGGCAGAGTTTGACTTCTGGTAACCTTTCACTCAATTCGGCGGGGATCATGGAGTATGAAGCATTAGTCATGTTGGGCTTTTAAGAAGAAAGAAACGTACAGAGGCTTAAAACAAGGAGTAATTCGGCAGCCTTGTTACTCATTTGTGGGGACCACCGAGAAAAGTGAGGCAATTGTTTTAGAATAGGGAACTTCGTTCTTTTGGTTTCGTCCAATTCTTTCGTTTATTTATTTGCCATTTTTCCGTTTCTTCGGGAGACGACGGAAACATAGCTTTGTTTTAGAATAATTACTTCTGCAATTTTGCATGGGATTTCCTCCATGAAGATGAACTAATTCATTTTTTCTAGTCGAAGGTCAATTTGAGGACTCGGTTCCGAACATCTGTGAGATCTAATTATTTTATTTATTTCTTTTATTTATTGGTATTTGTACGTTTCCTGATTTAATTGCTTATGATTATTTTGTTATTTGAATGTCAAGGGCCCGATATTCGAATTAACCTAATAATCTACTGTCATATTAATTGATTGAATCCGTAATTGTTCTATCGATTAATACCAGTAGCGGCTAGCGTGATTGGTTTCATGTTAGGGAAACATATGATCTAACTTAAACAAACCCTCGTAGCGTGTTTGTTGGTTAGGGTTGGGCTTTTCTAATTATTAATGCAGTCAAGTAATTAAATCCTATGGTCGTACCTAGAGTTATTTCTTGGTTAGAGAAATAGTTAACGGTCGTACCTTAACTATCGAGAAATTAAGGAAAGGCTAGTTGTTCATCGCGTGTATGACAACTATAACTAATCTATTAATGAGTAATTGAGTTATCTTTGCGTCGATGATCAGTTGCATGGACCGTGTCTGAAAAGTTGTACCTTTGGCTAGAGTCATATTGGTTATTGATTAATTTCTATTAATTTCTATTAGTTGTTTTATTAGTTAGTTAATTAGTTATTTTATATTCTCCAAAAACCCCCCATACTTCAGACTCTAAAAGAAATAAATTATCCCCAGTCCCTGTGGATTCGACCCTGCTTATCACTATCTACAGAAATTATATTTTATTTAAGCAGGTATTTATTATTACACAGGTTCGGCACGTGTCAGTTATTATGACTTAAAAATAGTCTAAGACTCTCTTAGAACCATAAGTTGATTGACTTGAGTGAATGCTATCTTTGCGACAATGCTAAAATAAGAAAAATAGTATATTGTGACTCTGGCCCCAGAGATCCATTTTCTTATGAAAAAGCTTAAAAGAATTATGGAAAATCAATTATCGTTTTTCTACATGAATCACTTTAATTTATGTTTATATTCTAATATTTTAAAGTTATACATTTCATTGACTTTGTTTTTATTCAAAATGTGAGATTGTGATAGAAATTCACATTCTATTGAACTTTCCAATTTTTGCATTTCATGTACCTTATATAAATTAATATTGTTTAGATTCAGACATGTAAGACCTAGAGAACAATAGGATGTTAGATCAGTGAGGGAAAAAAGGCAAGAAATGATTCCAAAAAGGGCAAGAAAATCAACGGGAAATTGGATTAGACATAGGACTAGAAACAACTTCCATAATAATTATGAACAACATCCAAAAAAAAAAGGACAATGGACAAAAAATATTTCCCTATAATTTAGGGAGCCTGACTAGTGTTCAATTTAGCCATTAGAATTCAAGAAGGATTTCTATGAAATGCAAAATTGGTCAAATTTGGCAATTTTCTAATGTGCACTTCTTATGTTAAGTAATTAATTTTTTGGTAATTGCCCAATTTAACAATTTACCATTTGGTCCCAAATCGTATCTATCAATCTTTTGGTATATCTTGCAATATTTGAAGAATATTACATCATAATAAATGCTCAAATAGAAGTTTTTAAAAATTGTTATGGCAGCTGAAAACTTAGAATACATTAATTTTCTAAGATGATTATTAATAAATATGTAGTGATATTTTTTACATCTTTCTTTTTGAATTTTGGACCAATGGTTTATTGATTTTGTTTTTTGAGAATATCCTCATTATACATCTAATGACAATTATCTTTCGTACTTGCAATCATGTTTTAAGATTCTTGGAGTCATTTATGATATTGAGGTTTCAATTTAACAAAAAAAACCATTCAAGTAAATTTTCTTATGAAATATGTTTTGGCATGTAATTCTCTTTGTGACAACTACAGTAAAACCTCTATAAATTGATAACCTTGAACCATGTAAATTCTATCAATTTCAAGAGGTGTTAAATAATCAATAAATTAATATTATGATATTGAGGTTTTAGTTTAGTAAAAAAATCATTCAAGTAAATTTTCTTATGATATATGTTTTGGAATGTAATCTTGTTGGGATAACTACAGTAAAACCTCTATAAATTAATAACTTTGGAACCATATAAATTCTATCAATTTAAAGATGTATTAAATAATTAATAAATTAATAATTTATTAATTTATCGAGTGTACTTACATTTCAAAGAGATGCTCATTTAATCAACCAAAGTTTCATTTTATCTTATAAAAATACAAATTATTCAATCAGTAAAAACAAGCTAAAAGTCTAAGGAATATGACCCATTCCATATCTATTTGATTTGCAAGTATAATTTAATTCTATTAATGTCTTTAAGTTTTTTTTTTAATCAACTACTGCTTTTATTGAATTCCAATAGAGTGTACATTAGGCGCCAGCAGGCGGACAGCTATCCAGAGAACTATCCCGAAGGCACTACTGAAAGATGGCGGACACAGAAGACCTCCCTAGCATCAAGAAGTACAGACGATCGGACCACACCCGGCAATTGTTGATGCAACGTGCAAAAGAAATCGGACCCCCAACGCAAATTAGCCATCCTGTCGGCTGAGGAGTTTGCTTCCCTAAAGATGTACGACACTGAAGAGTCCAGCAAGGCTAGCAGATGGCGTATCCAACGCAGCGTGTTGCATAAAGGCCACTTCGACACCGTCCCTGAGTGAATCAACTGGACCAGAACCTAAGAATCCACTTCTGCCAGGAGCACTTGGATCTGCCGATCCTGGCAAAACTGGAGCCCTTGTAATAAAGCCAAACCCTCTGCAGTGAGGACCTCCGCATCCCCAAACTCCTTGTAAAATACAAAGACAACCCGCCCACTTGAGTCTCTGAGGATGCCACCCCCCAGTTGCCCTCCCTTGGGTTACACTGGCATCCTTGTTCAACTTGAAGAACGTAGGTGGAGGGCACTTCCACGACACCGCTATAGAGCACCGCCGGCGAATGGTTCGAGGCACAAGCTCCGCCCATGGATCCTCAGTGTCTCCCTGAAAATGCGTGGCCGAGAGGATCCCCGCTGTACCAAATTGCCCAATCAATTGGTCCACCATTGTAATCACCGTGGGTCCATCGAATCGCGTACCCTCAAACCTAGCACTGTTTCTGGCTTTCCACAGAC
This sequence comes from Coffea eugenioides, assembly GCF_003713205.1. Taxonomy (NCBI): domain Eukaryota; kingdom Viridiplantae; phylum Streptophyta; class Magnoliopsida; order Gentianales; family Rubiaceae; genus Coffea; species Coffea eugenioides. The sequence continues at coordinate 24,329,125 of NC_040045.1, read as the reverse complement.
TCCATAGGACACTTAGCGGGACCACCGTCCGAATGTGACTCATCTTCCCCCCCCCCCGTGCTAGAGGAAGACCAGGCCAGTAGTATAGACGAGACAGATGAGAATGTAGAGTCAATAATACCGAATCTCCTTCTAAAGTAGCTCCATAGCTGGGCAGCAACCGGGCCTGTTATGAATAAGTGTCTCCACGACTCTTCCTGCTGCCCGCAGCAGAGGCAACGGGAGGCGACCGGGATTCCAACTCACTTGAGCGTCATCTCCAGAGGTAGTATATCCCTAACAAGCCGCCAAACAAAGAATAAAATTTTCAGAGACACCACACCATTCCACACCACTTGATAGACTTCCGATGACTCCTGGCGTCGGCGTATCGAGGTCCAAGCCCCTTTCAACGAAAACTCGCCTGTTGTCGACCCCAGCCAAACCATGCTGATGCGACTGCCAAAAACAAGATCCGAGCTGAGCTGCTGCGAGCTGAGCGAGCTGGTCAGGGACGAGCTGATGGGAGAGGACCGAGCAGAATGCCCTACGAAGAAGGAACGACGGCGGGACTAGTGTCCCTGGAATAGCTCCGACGGTCAAGTCAGTAGAGCTCAAGAGTAGAACAACAGTAGAGAGTACTGAAGATGGCGTACCTTGTGTCATCTTGTGGCTCTGTATATATAGGCTTTAATGGGTAGTAGTTTCCATATAGGAGTCAAAGTCCCCTTAGGGTTCGGAGTCTCCCTAGGGTTTAATGCGGCGGCCCCTAAATGTTCGGAGACGGCGGCCCATCGAGCCCGTCACAGGAGGCCCCTGGTGCGGCCGAGGTGGCTCCCTCATGCCGAGCTGGCTCATGCCAGCCTCGAGGTATCTATTGCCGACCTGCCGCGTGTGGTCTGCCGATCTGGCACGTGTCATGCGTGGATTTGCCCCACTACACTAGCCCCCCTTGAGTCTAGAGTCACCAAGGGGTCGCGTGAGTTTAGACCAAATTTCGAGGCGTCAGGTCCGCCTGGGATGGGACCCACGATCCCACGACCGCGCACCTTGCCCAAGTAACCGCCACGTGCACTGTCATAACCGTCACTTCAAGGGTCACGTCCTCCCATGATGACGGTTGTCAGTTCAAGCGTTTTTCCCAGATAACCGTCCTTCAGCAATAAATTCAAATTCTCAACTCGGGACTCTTCGGATTCCCGCCCTGGAGGCCTATAAATAGGCCCTTCCAAACGTCGCTTTCACGCTTACCTTCTCATTCTCTTCCTCAACAAATTTCATCAGCTCGCTCCTTGCCTAGAGAGTTCCTCCAGAGTAGCGCCTCCCTCTAAACACACATCAGCTCCTCCTTATCCACTAGTAAGTCTTCTTGTTCCTTTTATGTCTTCTTCGTCCACACACTCAGACATCACTAGCTCGGCACCTAGGCGTAGAGTAGTCCGACCTGCACCCATAGAGATAGTCTCCTCCTCCACCAGTTCTTCTTCCTCTAGCTCGCCCGAATACCTTCCTTCCCCCTTACGCTCTTCTACTTTAGGAATGGACCAAACCAGCCAGCACGTCCGTCCCGACGCTGGAGCCGCCGACCTAGGGATTCCCCTAGAGGTAGCTCCAGCTCGGACCAGGGCAGGTCCCTCCAGGGGGCCGGATATCGACTTTGGGGAAGTCGAGCTCATTCCCCCTCTGCTAGATCAGGGGAATGTTGACGAGCTGGCGGGGAGATATGACATCCCCCCCCAGTTCGAGGCCAGGGCTGCCCGACCAGGGGAGTATGCTTGCCGACCTCCTTCTGAATTTGTAGCCATTTACAGGGATCAGCTCATAGCTGGTCTCCGTCTCCCCATTCCTCAATTCCTTTATCAAATTCTGACCTTCTGGGGGATTCGAATAACCTAGCTCGTTTCAAATGCCATCAGATCGATCCTCGGTTTCTTCATTATGTGCCGAGTCCTCGAGATTCCTTACTCCTTGGACCTTTTCAGGTCATTCTTCCAAATGAAGGTGAGCGGACCAGTTCATGGCTGGTTTTATTTTGCTCGCAGGGGCGGGGGAGAACTCCCAACCCGCGAGCTGTTCACGCACACCCCTTCTTCCATTAAGGGCTGGAAAGCTCAGTTCTTCTACGTGAAGAACACGGGTTTTCCTCCCTTAACCTGGAGGGAGGAGACCCAGGTAACTGACCCCATCCCTTCACCTCTTCCCACGGCCGAGCTAGACTACCTGGTCAGCTCGGACGCCCGATTATCGGTGAAGGAGTTCAGCAATGCCCAGCTCCGGTCGGCGGGGCTGATTCGAGCAGAGGTGAACGACCCTGCGCCTGACCTCCGACCCCTCACCCCCGAGGAGCTGACAGCTTGTAATCCCTTTGATCTTCTTTCCTCTTCCTCCTTTTTCTTTTTCTTTTTCACGAGGACTGACTTGCTTCCCTCTTTTCAGTGAAGAGGTTTTCTCAGCTATTGAACATAGGAGGGACAGGCGGCTCGCGCACCCATACTACGGTGCCCTCCTCCGCTCTTGGCGACGTGGCTCTTCCCCCACCAGAGTCTACTGCTCAGGCTGCAGCTCAGTCTGCCCCAGTGGAGGAACTCAAAAAGAAGAGGAGGAAAACGACCGCCAAAAAAGTCAGGACCGAGGTGGCCACTTCGGCTACCCCAACGCCACAACCATCTCCTACGGACGCTTCCGCAGAGCACTATGGGGTCAACTCTGCCGAGCTGCAGGCTACATCAGAGTCGCCCTCCTCTATGTGGCGAGCGAGGAATATCATTCCTCTCAAGCCCCCCACCGAGCTGAGCACGCACCCTCACCCCCTTCATTTCTGTCCGAAGTGGGGGTTGTCGATGAATGACCGAACTCAATTTCCTGAGGCGGCTCGAGAGCTTGTCAAGGGTTCGGTGCTTCCTCGCGACCACCACTTTATCCAGCTCGCATCCAACTCCGAGCTGCTGGAGCACTACTACTTGAGCGCAGCCCAGGTAACCTCTTAATTAGATATTTTATCAGTCTTTCTGGTCGGTAGACTTCTCACTGCTGGACCTGCAGCTCAACGTCGCTGGTGCCGAGCTGGCTCAAAGGTACGAAAACATGGGGGAGAATCTCTCCCAGGCTGATGCGGCCAAGAACAGGCTGTCCAGCCAGCTTGAGGCGACCGAGGCAGAGCTGGAGGCAACGAAGAAGCAGCTCGCCGAATCCCAGACTGCTTGCGAGCTGGAAAAGAAGAGAACGGCCGAGCTAGCTACCCAGCTCGAGGCTGAGCAGAAGAAAGCAACCGAGCTGACTGAGACGGCGAGGGCGGAAGGGCGCCAGCTAGGCGTTCAGGACTTCAAGAAATCCGAGGTCTTCATGAATGATCTGGCCATCTTGAATGGCCCCGTCTTGCAGCTCGGCTACACCAAGGCCATGGCGGATGTTCAGTCCCTGAACTTGCCGGGCTTTGACCTGAGCAGATGGCCTGACTACAATCCCCAGGCCGCCGATCAGATTGATAGACTCGTCACGGGCTACTCCAACGGGCGTGACCTGGCTGCCTTGGTTGCCGACCCTGCTCTGCCCGCGACCTCCCCCGAGCCAGAACAAGAACAGCAAGGGGAAAACTAGAAAGATAGTGCCTTAGGTAGGTCTGTTAGGCTAGGTTTGGACCCGAGCTGGCCAGCTCGTTTTTGTATGGCCCCCCTTATGTATACCCTTTTGAAATAGAAAAAGACTATCTCTTTTCTTATTCAACACTTGTAAAAATTTCTCCATTAACCTTTGAATACATTATAATCCTTAATACTGAACTATGGAAGGAGGGACCAGACCTGTCCAGCTGACTACTTCAGCTCGGTCAGACTACCAAAGAGAAAAAGCTTTAAGTTTGAGCTGTGCTAATCCAGACCGAGCTAACTAATAAAGTGAACTAATAAAGCGAAAAGCAGACCTGTCCAGCTGACCACTTCAGCTCGGGCAGGCCTCTAAAGGAAAAGCCTTAGATTTGAGTTGTGCCAGGTACGCGGGACTTCGCTTCCCTCCGGGCGAGCCAGCCTGCAATAACCTGCTCGGTCAGCCTCTTTTACCACGTAGGGACCTTCCCAATTTGGGTCCAACTTACCCGTGCCCATAGCTCGGCTAACGGAGTTCTTGCGTAACACCAGGTCTCCTGGCTTGAAAGAAATGTGCTTGGAATTGTAGTAGCGTGCGACCTGGCCCTTATACTTAGCCATTCTTATAGCCGCTTCTTCCCTTCGATGCTCGAGTAGGTCCAGGCCAAGCCGCATTTCCTCCTCATTATCCTGAGCCACAAAGTGTTGCACCCTACCCGAGGGCACTCCAATTTCCGCTGGGATTACCGCTTCGACCCCATATGTCAGGACGAACGGGGTTTCCTGAGTGGCTGTCCGAGGTGTTGTACGGTAAGCCCATAGTATGGTAGGCAGCTCCTCCAGCCAATTAGTTCGGGCAGACTCTACTCTTGTCTTCAGGCCGTGCAGAATGGTTCTGTTGACATTCTCGACTTGCCCATTGGCCTGGGGGTGCCCTACCGATGTGAAGTGCTGCTGGATGCCGAGCTCCGTGCACCACTCCTGCAAAGAGTGGTCCGCGAACTGCCTACCGTTGTCCGAGACAAGAGCCCTTGGTATGCCAATTGGCAGACTATGCTTTTCCAAAGGAATTTCTGGACCGATCTGCTGCTGATTGTGTTAAGGGGCTCGGCCTCTACCCACTTGGTGAAATAATCAATGGCTACCACCAGGTATTCGTAGCCACTTGGAGCTCGGGGAAATGGCCCCAATAAGTCAATTCCCCACTGGAAGAACGGCCACGGGCTACTGAGAGGAATCATTTCTTGAGTGGGAGTGTGATGGACTGGGGCGTTTAGCTGACAAGATTTACACCGAGCTACCAGTTCGGCTGAGTCTCTGAAGATGGTGGGCCAATAGTATCCGGCCAGCATTCCCTTCTTGGCCAATGTTCTTGGGCCAATGTGATTGCCGCAGATGCCTTCATGCAACTCGCGCAAGACATAGGTCCCTTCCTCTGGCGTTACACACTTCAGCCAGGGTTGCAAATAGGATTTCCTGTATAAGACTCCCTGTGTGAGCACGTACTTCTGTGATTTGAGGAGGACTTTGCGGGCCTCGGCCCTGCTTGGTGGGAGCTCCCTATGAGCCAAGTACCGGACAATGGGATCCATCCACGAGCTCACCACTTGAATAACCGCGGCATTGAACGGTTCATATGCCCGACTTCTGACGACCTCTACCAGTACTCCCCGACCTGAGAAGCCAGTCGAGGTGGAGGCTAGTTTAGATAGGGCGTCGGCTCGCTTGTTCTGGCTCCGCGGAATCTGCTCGAGCGTGAACTGTTCGAACTGACCCCTTAGTTCACATGTTTTGGCCACGTACTTTCTTAGTGACTCTTCTTTGACCTCGTAGCTACCCCCTATTTGGTTCACTATCAGCTGTGAATCACTGTAGACTTTCACCGATCTGGCCCCTAACTTCCGGGCCATCTCCATCCCTGCAATTAAGGCCTCGTACTCTGACTCGTTATTAGAGGCTCTGAAATCGAATCTCAGTGCGTAGGGCAGCTCTTCCCCCGTGGGGCTAATAAGGAGGAGACCTGCTCCGCATCCTTCCTTGCTTGACGCGCCATCCACGTACAATGTCCAGGTGGGACCTGCTCGCTCCACCGCCTGGGCAGTGTCTCTAGCCAGCTCTGCCTTGTGTTCTTTTTCAGGATGCACGGCCTCGACAGCATCTACGGCCTGCCCATCCTTAGCTGCCTCCTTGGCCTCTCTGACTGGTAGGCAGTTCCTTGGGTTAAGCTCGGGGCCTCGCCTGCTGTCTCCGGCCCAGATTGTCCTCGGGTACAGCAATTCTTTGGCCTGCTGGGCCTCATCTGCTTCTTTGGACAGCCCGTCCTCGGCTACCTGCATGGCCTGAATGACCTCAGCAGCGTCTCCGGCCTGTAAGACCTCTACTGCTTCTTGGGCCTGAGTGGCCTTGGTAGTCTTTGGGGTCTGTAAGGGCTGGGCTGCTTGTCCGGCGTGTGCATTTTTAGCATCTTCTCCATCCTTCTTGGCCTGATCGACCTCCGCTCCGGTCGATCCAAAAGAAACGCCATCCGCTATGAAGTCCGCCAAGGCTTGGGCTTTGATGGCGGTCCTAGGCTGATATCCCAGGTCGTACTCCGACAATTCCACAGCCCACTTCACCATTCGACCCGAGGACTCAGGTTTGGAAAGGATCTGTTTCAGGGGCTGGTCCGTCATGACTACCACGGGGTGAGCTTGAAAGTACGTCCTGAACTTCCGAGCTGCATGTACTAATGCCAAAACATATCGCTCTACCGCCGAGTACCTTGCCTCGGCCCCCTGCAGGGCGCGGCTAACATAATATACGGGCTTCTGCACCTTGTCATCCTCTCGCACCAGCACCGCGCTAATAGCCCCCTCACCCGCAGCCAGGTAGATGAACAGGGTCTCCCCCAACTCGGGAGACGTCAAAGCTGGCAACCGAGCGAGGTGGGCTTTCAGCTCATCGAACGCCCTCTGGCACTCCAGACTCCACTCAAACTGTCGACCTCCTTTCAGGGCCTTGAAGAAAGGCGACCCCCGAACTGCCGATTTGGACAGGAATCTGTTCAAGGCTGCCATTCTCCCTGTCAAACGTTGCACATCCTTAATATTCCGGGGTGGAGCCATGTCCATGATGGCCTTGATCTTGTCTGGGTTAGCTCTCACCCCCTCTTTAGAAATCATGTAGCCCAGGAATTTTCCCGACCTGACCCCAAAAGTACACTTTTTGGGGTTTAGCCGCATACGTGAGCTCCGGAGAACCTCGAAGATTTCCCTCAGGTCGGATATGAACTGCTCCTGGGTTCGACTTTTCACTAACATATCGTCCACATATACCTCCAGGTTTCGGCCGATCTGATTTCTGAACAACTTGTTTACCAACCTCTGGTAGGTCGCGCCTGCGTTTTTTAGCCCAAATGGCATGGTGACGTAGCAATATGTTCCCTCCTCAGTGATAAACGAGGTCTTTTCCTGATCCTCCTCATCCAGGACTATCTGATGGTACCCCTTGAAGGCGTCCAAGAAACAGAAGATCTCATAGCCAGCTGTTGAGTCCACGAGCTGGTCAATCCGTGGAAGTGGGTAACAGTCCTTCGGGCAAGCCTTATTTAAGTCAGTGAAATCCACACACATCCTCCAAGCTTTCTCCTCTTTCTTGACTAGCACCGGGTTGGCTAGCCAGGTAGGGTAGTAGACTTCCTTAACGATCTTAGCCTCCAGCAACTTACCCACCTCGCTCTTGATGACCTCCTTTCGCTCAGGAGCGAAGTTCCTCTTCTTCTGCTTCACAGGTCGGACGTTGGGATCCACATGTAGCCTATGGACTGCCAGTTCGGTGGGGATTCCTGGCATGTCATCAGCACTCCAAGCAAAAATCTCAGCGTATTCCTCCAGGAGAGATTCCAAGGAACTCCTGACCAGCTCGCCCAGGCCGGTACCGACCTTTATTGTGTGCTCGGGTCGGTCAGGCTGAACGGGCAGCTCGGCCAACCCCTCATCCGTATCCAATCTTTCCCCTTTCTCCAGGGGCTCCCAGGACTCTAAGCAAATTGTCTGAGCTACCAACTTCTCTTTACCTTTGAGGGTAGCAATATAACACGCCCTCGCCACCTCCGGATCTCCCAGCACCTCAGCCACCCCGGCAGAAGTAGGAAACTTCATACTGAGGTGCAAGGTGGAGCAAATAGCTCGGAGGGCATTCAGCGTGGGTCGTCCGAGAATCATATTATAGGACGACGGCTCCTTAACCACCGCGAAGTTTACCTGGACCGTTCGGCACCTCGGGGACACCCCCACCGTAACCATGAGAGTAATCATCCCTTCCGGCCTTACAGGAGGACCTGCAAAACCGATCAACGGGGTTCGAACCGGCACGAGCTGCCTATCCTCCAGCTGCAACTCTTTGAAGGTCTTGTAATACAGCACGTCTATGGCACTTCCGTTGTCTATGTACACCTTCTTTACCTTGAAATTACAGGTGATGACCTCTATCACGATGGCTTCATGGTTATTGGAGGCCAAAGGGACTGCATCTTCGGGTCCATAGATTATTTCCTCATACATCTTCAATCGCTTGGCCGAGCTCTCCCCCGTGGGAGGGGGGCGATTATGCCGCCGAGCTGTATGGCTATCTCCGCCAGCAGGTCCACCGGCAATAGTGTTAATCACCCCCGCCAGGTTCTGTATTTCCTGCTCGGGAGTTCGGCCACGGGGCCCCTGGGGTCGGTCCCGGAGGTAGCTCGGACGCTCTGACCTGGGCCTTCCTCGTTGCTGGTCAGCTCGTTCCTCTCGTACAAACTGCCCCAGATGGCCTCGTTTGATCAGTTTTTCAATGTCTTTCTTGAGGTGACGGCAGTCCTCCGTATCGTGCCCCACATCTCGATGATAAGCGCAATACAGACCTTGATCCCGTCTGCTCTTGTCCCCGGCCAAAGGCCGAGGAGGTCGGGAGAGCCCCTCCTGCTCCATCACTGCAAGCACTCGAGCTCTGGGTGCCGTGAGGCCAGTCCAGGACTTGTCTCCCCCCATCGGGCGACTCTGGGGAAGGCGGTCATAAGCGCTCTTCCTTCCCGGGCCAGGTCGGACATCCATCTGGTCGGCGCCCCTCCTGCGCTTGTCATCCCTCAGCCTTTCTTGTGCACTCTTAAGGCGGTTGGCTTCCTCCGCATTAGCCTTCTCATGGGCTCGGTCTAGCATTTCCCGAACTGACTTGGGAGGTCTCTCCACGAGCTCGGTGTAAAGCTTTTGCTTGCACAGCCCATTGATGAAGGCGGCCATGACCACCTTGTCGTCGCGATCTCGAACCTGAAGGGATTTGTTATTGAAGCGCACCATATACTCGCGCAAGGACTCCTCTGGCTTCTGTTGGATAGTCATGAGGTGAGCGGTACTTTTAGAGTAGGCTCGTGAAGAAACGAACTGTGCTGAGAACTGCCGTGCGAGCTGGTTAAAAGAACCGATCGATCTAGGGGGAAGCCCCTGAAACCACTGCCGGGCCCTTCCTTCCAGGAACATCGGGAAGGTCTTGCATCTGACAGCATCCGCAGCTGTCTGCAAGCGCATCTGCGTCATGAACACGAACAAGTGGTCCTCCGGATCCGTGGTTGCATCGTAAGGTTTCATGTTGGGAATTTTGAACTTCGCAGGCAGTTGGTATTCCTCGATATCAAGCACAAAGGGGGAAGTGATGTACCTGTCCGCCTCAGGGTCCAGGAGTAGGTCCAGTTCGTCCTGGACCTGTTGTCGTTCTCTCCGGGGGGAGAGGTCTCCCTTAGGGAACCTCCGGACGGGCTCCGGGTGTTCAGTTCGGGAGTTCTTGTGAGAAGGTTCCACGACCTCGACCTGCTCACGCGTGACCTCCCGGTGCGCCCGCTTGGCCCCAGTTTTGGTGGGACTCCCAGTTCGGGATTCCGACTGATCTGCCCCCTGAACCTTTGGCTCCTTGTTCTGATGACCTTCCGACTGCCCCTTAAGGTAGTTCATGATCGCCTCAAAGGTGGGCAGATTTTCTGCCACCGTCTGAACCAGTTGTTCAGGCGGGATTCGTGAGGGCCCGGCCCCTCCTTCTCCGGGTGTAGGACCCCGAGAGGGGTTTTGGGGGCCACTACGCTCGGTCCCCTTGGACCCGCCAGCGTTCCGTTGCGACCTAGTCTTTGGCATGATTCGCAATGAAAGTGTAACGTGTTTCCCACAGACGGCGCCAATTGATGCGACTGCCAAAAACAAGATCCGAGCTGAGCTGCTGCGAGCTGAGCTGCTGCGAGCTGAGCGAGCTGGTCAGGGACGAGCTGATGGGAGAGGACCGAGCAGAATGCCCTGCGAAGAAGGAACGACGGCGGGACTAGTGTCCCTGGAATAGCTCCGACGGTCAAGTCAGTAGAGCTCAAGAGTAGAACAACAGTAGAGAGTACTGAAGATGGCGTACCTTGTGTCATCTTGTGGCTCTGTATATATAGGCTTTAATGGGTAGTAGTTTCCATATAGGAGTCAAAGTCCCCTTAGGGTTCGGAGTCTCCCTAGGGTTTAATGCGGCGGCCCCTAAATGTTCGGAGACGGCGGCCCATCGAGCCCGTCACAGGAGGCCCCTGGTGCGGCCGAGGTGGCTCCCTCATGCCGAGCTGGCTCATGCCAGCCTCGAGGTATCTATTGCCGACCTGCCGCGTGTGGTCTGCCGATCTGGCACATGTCATGCGTGGATTTGCCCCACTACACATGCGATCCTCTTGCTCCGGGTAAATGTGGATGTCGCATATCAACGAGATTACCCAATCAGGGATCCACTCCTTCAGTCTATCTAATTTCCATCCGTCGCCGCCAAAGAACTCCGCCACCAACATATGGAGGGGGTCGACCATCGCAACAACATCTGCCAGTGGGGAATCCAAGAGCCACCGATCGTGCCAGAAATCTATAAACCCTCTCCCAATGCACCATCGGATCTGCTGCTCAGCTCTCTCCCGCACCTGCTCCAGGCGTCTCCAGGACCAAGGAGGCCTCGATACTTGCACCCTAATGGGATGCCGCCCCCGTATGTACTTAGCATGCATGAATTGTGCCCAGATAGACTCCCGCTGCCTCAACCTCCACCAAAGCTTACAGTCAAAGGCTGAGCACATATCCTCGAAAGACCTCAAGCCTATTCCTCCCTCTTCCACCGGGTAACAAAGTTTCTCCCATGCCACCCAGTGAATGCCTGTGGCCTCCCTCGATTTGTCCCATAAGAAAGCATTACAGATCCTTCCCAACTTAGCAAACACCGCCTTCGGCGGCTGCAACACCTGTAGAATGTACATCGGGATCGAGCTAAGCACGTGTTGCAGAAGTACCAATTTACCCCCTGTTGACAGAAGCCGTGTGCTCCAGTGGAGCAATCTGTCTCTCAGTTTTGCAATGACCGAATCAAACAGTATGCAAGACATCCGTCCCTGTGCCATGGGTGCCCCTAAGTAGGTGAGAGGGAAGCTCTGCCTCTGAAAACCCAGTGTCAAAGCCACTAGCGCACATTGCTCCTCCGACGCCCACTTTGAGATAAGGAACGAACTCTTCCCGGCATTAATCCTCTGATCGGAGAATGATTGGTAATGCTGAAAGATATTCCCCAAAGCCTATAGACTCTCGCTCAAACATCTAGCAAAAACCAGGATGTCATCTGTGAAGGCCAAGTATGGCACTCGGGATCCTACCGACACAAAGTACCAGTCCACCTCCTGGGCAAACGACTGCAGTGCATGCCCCAAGAACTCTGCGACTAACAGGAACAGAGCCGGCGACAGCGGGTTGCCTTGGCGCACTCCTCTGGAGGATTTGAAAAACCCTGCTGGCGAGCCATTGATAAGGACCGAGAACCAGTTGTTGGACAGCATCCGGAAGACCAAATCTATCGCCCATTCGGAGAAGCCGAACTGCCGCATCATAAAGATGAGGAAGCCCCACTCCACCGTGTCGTATGCCTTTTCCATATCTAACTTTAACATGATATTTGGCGCCCTCACTCTTCGATCTATATCCAGTGCCAGTTCTTGGGCTAGGAGGATGTTATCAGTGATCCCTCTACCTGGAACAAACCCAGACTGCCAAGGTGATATTAGCTTGGGGAGCAGTAGGTTAAGCCGGTTGGCCAGGATTTTTGAGATAATCTTAGAGCTGACATTGCATAGGCTAATGGGTCGGAACTCTTTCCATTGGGATGCCCCCACCACCTTCGGGATCAGGACTATCATGGCACTCGTGAAGGCCCGCGGCTGCTAATCTCCCTTGAAGAAATCCTGAACGGCTAACAGTAAATCAGGATGAATGATATCCCAGCATCCCTAGTAGAACCCAGCTCCATACCCGTCCGGGCCTGCGGCACTATCCACCGACAGTGCAAACACCACCTCCTTTAGCTCCTCCACTGTTGGCATCCTGAGAAATAGTTCATTCTCTTCCGGGCTCACCGTCGGTAGTGTACCGTCTATCACTGGTGGGGATCTACCCTCCCGTGCTATAGAAAATAGCCGCGCAAAATACTGAGCTGCGGAGGCCTTGATCCCCTCCTCGTGCTCAATCCATTGCCCGTTCTCCCCTTTCACCCAAGCAATGAAATTCATGGACCTTCGCTGTTTGACCACTGAGTGGAAAAATTTCGTGTTTTCATCGCCCAACTGTATCCATTTAACCGCTGATTTTTGCTTCCAATATTCCCCCTCTAAGGCGAGAGCTCGGTCGTGACGGGCCCGGGCCTCTCCCAATGTTGCTCTCGAAGTTGGGTCCCGCACCAAGTCGTACTCCTGCTCCTTCTGCTATAAGTCCTTCTCTGCCTCGCTCACATTCTGAAACAGATTCCCAGACACTTGCGCATTCCAGCTTCAAAGGGCCGACTTGGTCTGTGACAACTTGCCAAAAAAGCCCACCATTCCACTCCCAGACACTGGGGTCCTCCAAGCCTCCCTAACCATCTCTAAGAACTTAGGGTGCCTCCTCCATACGTTGAGGAATCTGAACGCCGAGCCACGCCCCATTGAACTCCCACACTTAATTAGTAATGGGGCATGGTCTGACCGCCCGCGCATTAAGTGGAAAACTTTAGTGGTCTGGAATAGTTCCCCCCAGGCCTCATTCGCTAAGGCCCTATCCAAGCGCTGCCACAAAGAACCGTTTGTCCACGTGAAGGCCGAGCCATCAAAACTGACCTCCGATAGGCGACAGTTAAACACTGTATCGTTGAACTCCTCCATGTTACGCAAGTTTGGGGGGGTTCCCCCCAGCCTCTCCTCTGCCTTGGAAATGACGTTAAAATCCCCCGCGACCATCCACGGCCCGTCAAGGCCCCCGACAATCTCCTCCATTGCCCTCCACAAGTCTCTCCTCCCTACCCATGTGCACTTTGCATATACTGCTGAGAAGTGAAGAGTGGTCCCAACCCATGTCGCCTTCATATGGACCAATTGGTCCCCCTGTTCCTCGAATTCGACTTAAAGTCTCGCTCCAAAGGACCCAGATTTTGCCTTCCAAGAACGCTTGGGCTCTAGAGAAACACAGACGTCGGGAGATAATGTCGAGCTGTCCAATGTCCGTCATTGGCTCCAGCAAAACCAACAAGCGAACAGAATGCTGTGAGCATAATTTCTAGAGGAACTGTTGAGACGCAGCCCGAGAGATACCCTGTATGTTCCATACCATTATATTGAGCGGCCTAATCATTTGGATGTGGAAGAAGAAGGAATTTGTGCACGAAACTACTGCAGCTTCTTGGCGTAGTTTGTAGGCCTCCCAGATTTCCTACCCAGATTGTTGAGAAGCTCAACATCCTTGGCATCGATGAACGCACCCCGTGGGAGATTATTTTCCAGCAACTCAGCACGACGGATTCGTTTTTCCAGCCAACCATGAAAGCTTCGCAGGTTTCCAATTGACACCCTCGGACCAACGCCGCGCTCCAACGATTTCCTCCTGCCTCCTGTCTCCACGCGCTGCGCTGAGGAGAGCCTCCCCACCGATTGACTTCTGCCAGGCTGGAAATTGAAGTTGAGGATGATACAGTGGCTTTATAACCTGTTATGTGGAAGGAAGCACTCGACACGTCAATAACTTTTCATGATTTCTTATTACAATATGAGAATTCAAGTCCAAAAATTTAAATGCAATAAGAAAAATTAAGGATGAGATTCAAGTAGATTTAAATTTTAAAAAAAAACAACAATGGACTCATATTTTAGGAAAATATGATGTGTGATCTTAGTGAATTATTAATTTATGATATGAATGGAACCAAAGGATTATGTAAAGTTTTCAAAAAAAAATATTATCTTATTATTTTATCAGAATTATTAGTTTAGCTTGTTAGCCCAAGTCAGGACTAGAAAAAATTGTTATTTAATAGAGGTTATTAATTTATAGAAATTTTACTGTATTAGGAGCGAAATAAGAATGGAAAGAACATTTTCATAAATAATTTTAGAATTGAACGAGAAAAGCGAAAAGAAGATCATCATCTTATTTTATTATATTTCATTTTTGTAGGTGTATGTGTATCCTAAGTTCCACCTCCGACGAGTGCATCATGTCGAGTCTAGATTGCTTATCTTTAAACTTTACATCCAGGAAAGTTAACAGAGAGAGAGAGAGAGAGAGAGAGAGAGAGAGAGAGAGAGAGAGAGAGAGAGAGAGAGAGAGAGAGAGAGAAGCAATCTAGACTCGACATGATGCACTCGTCGGAGGTGGAACTTAGGATACACATACACCATGTTTTTACAAAATTAAATAAAATACTATTAGAAAACCTAACTTCAAGTAATTTTTAGTAATGATAATTCAATTAATAAATACCACATAAAACTTATGGTGATAAAGCATTTACCAATAGCAAACCATTGAAATTGTGTAATTCCGAACCATGCATGAATAAAACAAAAAATTGTAACTTGTAACTTGTATCGTGATGATATTGCTTAGGGTAACCCTAGCAAACTAAAAAGACCATAACTAGTGAATTATTTAAAATGACAATGAATAATTTTTACTTAGTGAATTGATCAACGGAAACGATGGGTAGAAGCCTGCCAAAGGTCGTTGAGATCTCCCATCTCCGCGCTCCGCGCCAGGTTCTGCAGCTTTTGCCATTCCTCGAGCAATTGGCTCTCCCTCTCTATTAGCTGGCGAAGGTGGCCAGTGGCCCAACTCAGGGCTGCTTCTACTTGTTGATCGATACCTTGAGAACGGTAAGAAGCAAGGCTTCGCTCATATTCACGCTTCTCCCTTCTCAAAGTTTGTAATTCTTGTTCAACTTTTGCAAGATTTTCAGCAATTTTTCTATCCATGGTTAATGCTCTTTTCGGAACTTTCAGGCTGTGTCACCCTGGGTAAATCCATTTAGGAAAAAAGAAAAGGAGTAAAAGATAAGAGCATATTTTAAAAAAATATATATCAATATCGTTCCTAGGTTAGGCCGTTTGAACGATATTAAATATGAAATTCTAAGTACATACAAAAAATAAAACTAACACATATGCATGAGTTATTTCAATTGTTTTAGCATTTTTCAACAATCTAATTGAGCAAAATTAGGAACACAGAATGTAGCTACTGGGTAGGAAGAATTTTATCTTCCATGTTATTTTTTAT
This sequence comes from Coffea eugenioides, assembly GCF_003713205.1. Taxonomy (NCBI): domain Eukaryota; kingdom Viridiplantae; phylum Streptophyta; class Magnoliopsida; order Gentianales; family Rubiaceae; genus Coffea; species Coffea eugenioides. The sequence goes on along the minus strand of NC_040045.1, from coordinate 24,313,986 downwards.
TCTTTTGGTTTCTTATATTATGTTTGGCATGAAATCAGATGCTGCTAAAGCTCTATCAAGTATAAGTTAGAGTTGCCTAAAACATTGATGTCAGTAATAACAGCAGAATAAGAGTACCTGAAAAAAATTATACTTTTGGTCCTCGTTTTACCTTTTCTGGCCTGAAGGTAAATCTTTAGTGAATACTATACAGCTCTGGAAGTGCACGAGTAGGATGCAAATTTGCATGCTTGACAACCGAAGATTGATCATATGTTTTGGGACGAACAATATAAACTATTGGTTCATGATAACTTTTTTTTTGTGTGTTCATAAACTATCACCGTTTGAGAATAACGAGAAAGCTTACACTAAAGATATACATGCAGAAGAAGTGCCGAATCATAGCAAAACAACTACTTATACATGCGTTATCAAACTTGACTAGGAATACATTGAAAAAAAAAATTAGTGCAGTTAACAAATGCACATTCAAAGAACTAAACAAGATTGCAAAATAACGAACACATGTAAGAAGCAAAATTTATTAGAAAACACACGTTAGAAGCAAGAGTTTTGAAGTAAAGGAAAAAGAAATACCTGTATTGGTAGCTTTTTTGAGAGTCAACCAGGTTGAGAAACAAGGGTTATTGTTAGCAAATATATATAGTGTGTACATGGTGGATCGAGAGAACTAGTTTGCAATTTTATTGAAAAGAAAAGGAAAGAAATGTTCAACTGAAAAAATAAGAAAGAAACAACAAAGAGGTAATCTAGGGCTATGACACAAATGCAGTTATTACATCAAAATATGGCAGATGGCGTGCAGTCTATTAAGAAAACGGGTAACCTTACATTTTTTTCAGAAAGTTTCTATATTTTGTCTTAATAATTGTTAAGGTAATTTGGTTTTTCAGTGTTACCATAAATGTGGTCGCTTCTCTTTAGTGGCATAGGTGTGGTGAGATTTGGTAGTTTTGGAATTAAGGATTGATGACAACGTAGAGTAACTCAAAGAAATATCTTATTAGCAAGTTATTTCTGTGTTGTTACTTTAGGAATATCCCAAATAATATTCACGTTCAAAATATTCTTAGGAATGACACTATTCCAAACTTATTTTTGCTTTGGGTTAATTTCATTTTACACCTTTCAGCCATGCTATAACTCTCAATTTAGTCCCTAAACTGCGAATTATGATAGCTTAGTCCCTAAACTATTTAAAAAACCCAAAAAGATTAAACAATAATACAAAAAAAATCCAAAAAAAAAGGAAAAGAAATGCTCAACTAAAAAAATAAGAAAGAAACAACAAAGAGGTAATCTAGGAGTATGACACAAATGCAGTTATTACATCAAAATATGGCAGATGATATGCAGTCTAGAAAGAAAACTGGTAACCTTACATTTTTTTTCGAAAATGGTGTAAATTTGATTGCCGGGGTCAGCTTTTAGGAGCTGGGGAACATGTCAAGAACGCGGCCTAGGCAGCGCTCGATGGATTGGAGATAGGACAGAGGGGCGGAATGGAGATTTGGATTTTTCTGGAGGGCTTTGGTGGGGTTGACATTTCCGGAGCCGGGTAAAACGATACAGCAAATGCTAGGCTTAAAACTTTCGAAGATTCCTGCTATGCAAACAGCCAAGATACATGGGGTGGTAAGTTGATTGATACTGTTGGATGAATTAATTCTTCGTCAAAATAAACATACTTTAAAGTGATTCCACTAAGGGTTTATTTAATAATATAAAAAAGTACTGAAACAAAACTTTTTTTAGACATTTAGATGTTTCGAGTGTTTGATGAATGAAAATCTATCTACTAAACCCGTTAAACAGTGCTGAACTTGTTTGTATTTTTTCAACACAAGAATCCTAATTTAATACTTAATCTGATAAGAATTAATAGAATTACTTCAACTACCTTATCTTATCAACCAAATATATCCTTGTTATGTTCAAAATTCTTATTTAATTAAACAATATGATATTCTCTATCTAACGGTTTTCTATTTCTCTTTTCTCCCTTTTTATTAACTTTCACATCTTCTCCATACTCCTCATATAATATATTTTATCTTTTATATTAATTTGATTTAAAAATAAATATTGTCATTTTCATACCTAATAATTTTAAACTAATTAAATCATAGATTCTATTTCTTTTTTGGATAAAAAGATATAAGAGCAAAATTGTCAAATTTAACTTATTAAACATTCAGTTATAAATGTTTAAAAGTTAGTATAAATAGGTTTAACATTATAATTCAGACATTCATATATTTCTTTCGAGTGTTTAAAATTCAGTAAATTAATTGTTTCAGTATTCATATTTCAAAATTTAGACTTCAGAATTCAGATTCAGTTTTATCAAACGGAACCTAAATTTATTTAGCAAACAGAATTTTGGAATTTGAGCAAACAGATGTATAGCTAATGTATCAGGTCTTTTTTTTTCATGTGTCTATATCAAATTATGAAACATCAAACTTAGTTACTCTTTTACCATGTCTCTAGTTACTAGAGATGGCAACAGGAATGGGTGTCTGCGCGAAAAGGTACGGGGAAGTAGGAGGGGTTTTCTCCGCAACGGATCTTCTGTGCCATACTTTGTTTCACACCTTATCCCACTTTTTCTAATCTTGCCAAGTGTCCCTTGATTAACCAAACTCTCAAACTACCCAACCCAAATCATGTTAAATTGATTAATCAATTAACCGAACAGAGAAACTTAATCTCTATAACCAAAATCGATTAAAATAAAAACTATCTCACAAAATCACAATTTATCAAGGGAAAAAGGCCCTAAAACTCAGTTTAACATCTGTCCTCTCGTCATCATCTTCACCGTTGAAACAGACCCAGTTGACCTTCCGTTGCGCAATTTTGAATAAACCCACCAAGAAGATCTGGTATTCAAAGATTTTTCCCGCACAAACACTCCCGCACTAGAATTTGGAAGCAAGGGGGATTCCATATTCGAAGAACCGGCCGATGAAGGTATACGCTAGTCTATGGGATGCAAAAGACCCGGCCACAAGAGGCGGCCTTGTCAAGACTGACTGGTCACAGTCTCCCTTTACTGCTTTTGTGGCGACCCCACTTCCCCCTAAGGTGAACCAGAGGGTTGGCGGGCCGTCTGCCCAACTCTCGCCAGGACTCACGCAAGCACACTAACCCAAAACCTTCCGAAGATTAACCCAAGCTATTACAATAACGATTCTTCCAAAATAAATCAATTGCTAACACCACATTAACTTCAAAGATAACAACATCCGAAGTTAGCCAATCGGCGGCTCCTAAAAACCTCACGCGTTACATTCAAGAGAAAAAGTCTTACAGTTTCCAAAACATATAAATTCATACAAACCGAATATACACTACAAGAATTTTGGTCTTCAATGACAACTACTTTTCGTCACAAAAAAGCAAAAAGTCGTCACTGATGACTTTTATTGACAACATTTCGGTTGTCACAGAGTCGTCACTGAATCTCCGTCGGTAAAAGTATACAGTGACGACTTTAAAGTCGTCAGTGAATAAAAACTTTTTTATGACAAGATATGTTGTCAATAAAAGCTACAAATACAGTGACGACTTTAAAGTCGTCAGTGAATAAAAACTTTTTTATGACAAGATATGTTGTCAATAAAAGCTACAAATTTAGTGACGACATGCTTTCTTGTCAATGATGCATGAAGCAACATAGTCAGTGTATCTATTAATTAGTGACAACTTTGTTGTCAATAAACCCCTTATCAACTGTGACAACAACTTCTTATCAATGAATAGTTTTGATTCAGTGACAACAACAATTGTCAATAAAGACAGCCTGCTTGAGAAATGCTACTCATTTACAACACCTTGCAATGTGTAGTTTGATGATTTTCCTACTACAATAATATCTAAAAAATGAAAACATCAGCAATGTTTAATAAATAACAAACGTAGACACCCGTTACAATAGGAAATGCCATAATAACATATTAAATATTCAAATGTCATAAATAAGTGCAACATCACACTACAAATAGTTTGATAAGTTTCAATAGAGCAAAATTTGCCATATAAGTCAAGGCTACACTAAAAAACAATTCCAAGTCCCAAAACATTTTCCGTGCTACCGAAACATTTTCTAAACTTAAGATAGCACTATAACCATAGTTTTTGAGTCGACACGTAAGCCGTACTGCTAATCTTCCAAACCTCTAAAATGAGCAATATATCTGCAATAAAATAGTAAAGTTATTAGTAGATGATAGAAAAATTAAAACAAGGAAAATTAGTTAAGGAGTCACCAAAAAATAAAGTGAATCATTTGTTTTAAGTCTCATCTAGATAGTGGCTATACAAAGAGTAGAAAAAGAGACATTATATGGGTAGTTCGGAAATAGAGTCTACTAGAGGATGGAAGTTTAATAACATTCATTAAGAGCCAAGGATTATATGGGCAGAATTGTTCCACTTCTTTATTTTAATAAGATGTCAAAGGACAGCAACAAACGATTCCACATTCCTATCAACCAAAAACATGGGTATTTTCCTAATTATGTTATGCATTGAACCGGAGACACTGAAAAAGTAGACAAAAATCTCTCCGGTCATCCAAATACTTTTATTGTGCAAAAGGGTGTTCCCATAAATCACTTGAACTGACCGAAAAGAAAACAAAAAAATGCAGCCAAGTCCTTTACATTGTTTCTCATGCTAAGATTCTGCTATTTTTTGCATTGGCAGGTTCACAGATTTCTCAAACCAAAACCCGAACTCAAATTCTTAATCATGCATTGCAAATGAATGACAAAAATCAGAAATGCTGAAAATCTTCATGCAAACGGAATTCAGGCGAAGCCTTTTGCCGAAACAAATGTAGCAACTAAAGAGAACTTCCTGCAACTCAAACCATTTAGCAGCCCACACAGCTCAAATGAGACATAGCCGTGACATGCAAACAAAGAGAGGAGGGAAAAACTATGAAAAGCGAGCAAGTTAGCAATCATTCATGGGTCTATTTCTGTGATGTCTCAGCTTCTATATATGCGCAGGAAGACAAACATGAGCCGAAAGAAAAAGAAAATAAACCAAATTAAGACCGTCTCTGCTCTTCCAGCTTAGCTACATTCATGCATTCCAACTCAAACGAATTCTAGTTTATTCGTTCAATTACCCACCATAGGAGCATGGAATTAAGGAGAGGTAAAAAGGAAAAAACAGCTCAACTAAATGACATAAAAGATCCTGAACTACTCCAACCCAAAACCAAAGCATGAGAACATACGAAAAGAGGTTATTTGTTCCTCTGCTGCGACAAAACTAAAAAAAACTTCAGACTTATTGCAGCAGATTTTTCCTTTCGGTAACTACAAATCAAGCAAACTGTTGGCCTCTACTATTAAATTCCCAAACATTCTCACGACATCTCAGCCCAAATGACGGACAAAACAAACGTGCCAAGCAACACGCAAAAATTCAGCAGCCGAAAAAAATGCAGCCCAGAAGAAGTGAAACTTGCAGGAAGTTTGGATAGTTCATTGCAGTCAAATATCAAGCCAACATGAACACTTCTAACAAGTCAAGAAATTTCAGCATAACACAGGACAATGAAACTATAACATGGTGTTCTAAAAATGACTAGCAAATCACAATCTCGATTGATCAAAACACCAGCGAATAAAAAAAGAAGAAAGGCTGCCCAAATGCAACAGCCTCTACCCAAAAGACCCAACCATACGACTAGACAACAAGAAGACAGCTTGGGGTGAATGCATAGGTGGTATACCTATCAAGCCACAAACGGACCAAACAGTTCAAACAAAGCCTGAACTTCAACAAGTAAAGGAAAGAAAAGGGTCTGTCCAGATTCTTGTGTGCCAAACTAAGTGCAAGGCAAACTAAATCCAAGCGACAGGATCATCAAATATTTCTCATAATTTTCGACATAGAAATCCTTGGACTTAAGCACAAAAATTCCGAAAAGAGTAACATGCAGAACTGGAAAACTTATTCACAAAGGAGCATGCAAATCTAATTCGAAGGAGCTTTCTTATTCAAACATCTGCAACTTTGCAACGGAACATTTCAGGTCAGACGCAGGTAACAAAACCCCAAATAAACAGCAACCTTTCAAGCCATCCAAAAAGTTATCATACCATACGGAGAGAAAACAGATCCTAAACAGATTCTAGCAACTAAAATGACAAGAAAGGCTGGACTGGAAATTATCACTTCAACGAGACTTCAACAAGACTAGAAATCATCACTTCAGCCGACGTTGGACTGACTGGAATTTTTCTTTTCATCCCATACGTACAAACACACACTAAACATTGCAAGACAGCAAAATAGAAACAAAAGACTCCAACATCTCTTGGCTTTGTCCCCCATAAACAAACATCAAGTAATGAGTCGTATGAAAACTCCAAACGGTGGGCTGTTCTAACAAAGTGCGGCAAAATCATTTTTCCCAAGCAGGACTTTCGGCTAGGCATTCTATCGAGCAACAAACGGGCATTAACATTTTGCTACATTTTTGCTCAAATTGAAACTATAACTAGCCCAGAACTTTATCAGCAACCCAAGACAATTTAACCCAACCAAAATCATAAGAAGCAGATACTTCAAATTCAGAAACATAGCCACGAGTGAAGTCACGGCAGACATGCTTCACAAGATTGAAAAGGGCTGAAACTTAAGGAGGAAACTTACAGTGCTTTCAATTTCTGAGGTTGAATCGAATCTGGATGATGGCAGCGCTGGTGGTGGTCGACGGAGGGAGCAAACAGCGGCGGATGCGGACTGGTGGTTCCGGCAACTCTACGGACGTATCTTCCTTGCTCGATTGTTATTGCAGCTTTGCGCCTCTGCTTTGGATTTTCTATTAGGTTCTTCGTCGTCGCTGTCGTCTTGGGCTCCTTCAGGGCCTTGATGACCAGAGCGGCAACGGAGGGAACCACCGCCACTTTGGCCTGGCGGTTCTGAACGGTGAACTCAATGGCGACGCGAAGGCCCCTCCAGTCCTTGGCTGCCTTGCTCTTTTTTTCTGTTTCTTCCCTTCGCTATTTCCCTTCTCAGATTTTCCTCTGTTCGGCCCCAGCTCCCCATTTCCTCCCTTTTCTTGTTTTTTAGCCGACCCCCCTTTATTGACGAGCCCCTGCCTTTCTCTCTGTTTTTTTTCTTTCAGCCGCAACCGAGAGCTCCTCTCTGTTTTTCCTTGTTCCCTTCCTTGCTCTGTTTTTCGTTGTCTCCCCCTCCTCCCAGATTTTTCTCTAGCCGCTGCCACTCTTGTCCTCTCTTTTTTTCTGTTTTTGGTTCAGCCTTTGCCGAGAAGCTCCTCCTCCTAATTTCAGATCTTCAGCCGCGGGTTCCTTCTCAGTTTTCCTTTGTTCGGTTCCTTCCTCATCAGATTTTCCAGCCGTAATCCTCCCTGGTTTTTTCTCAGCCGAGCCCCCCCTTGTTTCTTTTCTCGTAACCCCCAAATTTCCAGCTTGCCGTAGCCCCCTTTTCTCTTCCATCCGTCTCCCCTCTTGCCCTTCTCTCAGATTTTTCTATTTTTGCTTCCTTACCTCTTTTTTTTCAAATTTTCCCGTCTTTCCTTTTTTTTATCCGCGGCTTGCCGCAAGCCTTTTCCTCTCATTTTCTTTTTCCAAAAATTCCTTTTTGTCATTTCTTTTTCTTTCATTTTCATCTTTTTCTTCTTTTTTCAAGTTTTATGCTAAAATGACTTAAATAAAAATAATAAAAGACTAAAGAAAATAAAAGTAATAAATAAAACTAACATGAAAAATAAAATTACACCAAAAATTTGGTGTCTACATATGGTTATAACAGACTTTCATTAAAAATAATCAAATGCTATTAATAAGACATTATTGTTAAGTCAAAATCAAAGAAAATTTAGTGATGACATAATGTTATCACTAATTTATTCAAGATTATAATGACAAGAAAAGTCGTCACTAATTAAATTGCTAGTTTTTAATATTGTCAATTGCTAGTTTTTAATAGTTTTGTGAAAATATTGATAATGGTTGAGAAAATTTTGGTACATTACTGCAAGTAATAAATGTGCTTTTGTTCTTTTTCAAACATTTATTTTAATGTTTAATTTTGTTTAAAACTATTGTACTAGTATAGATTTGCAAGACAAAACTTAAGTTCTCAATAGTTAAAAAATTCATTACAGAGAAAACACAAAGTAGTAGTTGCAAAATGTGTATAAATTACAGATATTTTAATGTGTATAAATTACAGTTTATTTTAATGTTTAATTTTGTTTGAAACTATTTTACTAGTATAGATTTGCAAGACATAGATTTATGGGTAATTTCTTTTTTTTTTTGCTTTCACATATTTAATTTATGTTAAATACAAAACCTACCAGTTTCCCTTTCATAAAAATATTAGTGCAACACTTTTTGAATTTTACTTACAAACATTTATGTATTTAACATAAATTAAATGATTCAGAGTGAAATGCCCATAAAGAGCAGAATATTTGTTCATGTAATGGAGGAAACCCACGAAGAGTTGGTACTTTATGGGTCATTTCTTTTTTTAAAAAAATTTAATTTATGTTGAAAAGATAACCTGTCAGTTTTCGTTTTGTAAGAAATCAGTGTAACACTTTTTGAATTTTACTTACAAACATTTATAAATTTATCATAAATTATATGTTTGAAAGTAAAATACCCATAAAAAGTTGGTACTTTGAATAGATAATGCTCATTTGCCCATAAACTACACTCCCTGAATGCTATTTTGTTAATTACTTTGTAGTACTTTGTTATTCCTTTGCTAATACTACTTGGCATGTAGTACAAAAGATAAATCTGGCATAAATTTCTTATTCCATTGATAAAAAGACCTACCTGCCTTATAACTATTGTAATGAAAGATATATCTTTAGAGTTTATAACAAATTATTACTTAACTTTGAGAAAATTATAAAATATTTATGCATAGTTTATCAAGATACCATTCGCAATTTCCTAATAAAAAAATAGGGGCTAAATTGTAAAAGCTAGGGTGCCATAATAGAAATAATAAAATTGGTGTATTACATATTGGGGTTAAATTGCAAAAGTTAGAGTGCCATAATATAATTAATGAAATTGGTGAATTACATATGGGGCTAAATTACAAAAGTTAGGGAGTAATAATAGAATTAAAGAAATTGGTGTACTACATATGGAGCTAAATTGTAAAAGTTAAGGTATCATAATGGAATTAATGGAATTTTTTACAACATTTGGGGCTAAATCGCAAAAGTTAGGGTGACACAGTAGAATTAATGAAAGTGACTTAAAAATAATTACTTTAAACAGTGACAATTAATTCTTGTCACTAAATCCGAATAGGTAGAGTGACAGTGACGATATTAGAAGTTGTCACTATAGAGATCATTTTAGTGACAACTTTTTCAAGGTCGTCACTGAAGACTTAGTTGCTTTGAGGAATTATGACAACTTTCCTTGTCGTCACTAAACAACCACGTTTTGTGACGACTTTTGTCGTCACAAAAAAATGTTGTCACTAATGACCATATTTCTTGCAGTGTAGTTTGTGACGAAAATAATGGGTCGTCACTAAACATTTAGTTGCTTTGATACAATTGTGACAACTTTAGGTGTCGCGACTAAAGAAGCTCCTTTTGTGACGACTTATTGTCATCACTACAAAATGTTGTCACTAATAACTTTTTTTTTAGTGATCAGTGACGACAACAAAAAGTCGTCCGTAAATAACTTAAATTAATATTTAAGTAACTATGACTAGTTTAATAAATCATCAAATTTTAAAAAAAAATTAAATTAATATTGAGGCTCACAATTAAATAAAGTCATAGTTAATAAATCATCAAATTTAAAAAAAAATAAATTAATATTGAGGCTCACAATTAAATAAATGCATTAGAGATGTTCAAGTTAGTGATGATACTTATGTTGTCACTAACTACACTATAGTTTTATTGACAAAAATTGGTCGTCAATAAACATAAACAGTGACAACAACGAAAAGTTGTCAAAGAAAGTGGTAGAATTACTGACAACTTTTATCAAGTCGTCACTATCGCAAAACTCGCGCCTTCCAAGTCCCATGGCGCGAAGTAGTTTTGTGACGACAATTAAAAGTTGTCACTGAAAACTCAGTTGCTTTGAGTCAATTGTGACAACCTTCAAAGTCGTGACTAAACAACCTCATTTTGTGACGACTTTTTGTCGTCACAAAGAAATGTTGTCACTAATGACCTTTTTTCTTGTAGTGATATACACATACAAACCAAATGTCATAATCAGGGTTTACACTTTTCCAGCTTCAAGTGGCAATCCAAAATAAAAAGTACATTATCCAAGTTAACGCATTACAGCCCACAAAAGTAGTCATAGTATTCAAGTACACCCCAAAAGAGAAACATGAGTAAGTTTCAAAACTTTCAATTTCCAGAACCTGTAAGGAAAATAAATAAACGTGGGGTGAGCTAAAGCTCAGTGGTGCCCCAAAACATGCATCTAAATAAACAGTAGCAAGAATCCATATTGTCTAAGGTAAACAAGTAGAAAAGCGGATAACAGCACAAGGTAGGATACAGGGGCTCTCAGGAGCCATTTTCCTCGCTTGATCACCATTCATCGTAGTTGACCCTCCGTCAACTCTCACTACTTATAGTCCATGTAGATCCTCTCATTTTTACTCCTAACCCGTCACCGTTCTTACCCCTGTCCCGGGCCCGAACGCCAACTAAGGAAGCAGTATACTCGAGATATACCCTTAGAAAATTTAGTCGAGGGATTCACCCAACGACGTTATTGCAGTTGGATTCAGGAGTCGAGGGATTCACCCAACGACGCAACTACATTTAGATTCGAGGATTTACGAGTCGAGGGATTCACCCAACGACATTACCGTAGTTGGATTCAGGAGTCGAGGGATTCACCCAACGACGCAACTACATTTAAATTCGCGGAAAAAGAATGTTTCACGCAAGTTACCACTCGAACGGCTAGTGCGATAAAGTACACACTGCTCACTTCGATGGATCAAAAACTAGTTTTGCAAGTATCACATTTCAAGTCAAGAAAGCACTTTAACCAAATAGGAATAGAACAAGCGGGGGCACTCACCAAGAGTGAAGTTACTGGTCAAGCTGGGACTCAAAGTCTGCGTCCTCGCTAAACCCTAGAAAAATTCAAGTTTTGAACTATAAGTTTTCTATTCGAGCTCTAGGTTTATAAGAGTAGGTGCTTAACTAATATATGAATATTTTATTTTCTCGAAGTAAATCGACACTCTTTCCCAGGTTAATGCTTGGCAAAAGTAGTAAAACGTTTTATATGGTTTTCTCTAAAATTCTTTCCTTTCTAAAAATGTAACTAGTATTACTTTACTTAAATACTTTCTGGCCGAACAAGTTTTCTGCACTTTTAGTTAAAATCACTAAAATCTCGTATTTTGGAAATTTTCCTCTAGAAAACTAGGCAAGGACAATTTTTAACGAAAGAAAAGGAATTAAAGCAAGACTTAGGGTTTTAAAAACTAGAAAAAAAATTATTTTCTATAACTATTAAGGCTAGTTTAAGCTAAAGGAAAATTGTCGGTTTGGCAAAATTTAGGCAAAATACTAAATACTGAATTTCATCGTTTAGTACTGGTGTAAAAATATTTTTGATTAGCTTGATCAACAATTGCTCGAGTTCACAGGGTCGAAACGACTTTCACGATTTCGATTTCATTTCGAAATCACATTATGACTCAAATTTGTCGACATGGCAAAAACACCTTTCAAATAGCAAGTCACTAGGGCTTCGTCAATCATTAGCCCTAGGTCTCAATAAATTCATTTCTGATCAAGAATAAAATAAATGACCAAGGTTTCGTCAATCATTAGCACTTGGTTTTGGCAAACTCATATCACAATTCAACTTAATCAAAATAAATATAAGGCCTCCAAGCAATTCTAGCAGTTAATTTCATCACACTTTAACGCTTATATAAAATCATTCAAATGGCCAAAGGTTTCATCAATCATTAGCCCTTAGCATCCAACAATTAGTTCTTATAGCAATAAAGCTAACACTTCAAGCGTTTAAAATCATCAACATGCATGCGAACACAAAGACAAAATTTGTAACACTATCTCAATAAGCTCTTGTGGTGGGATCAACGATGATATGACATTTCACAGAGATCCAAACTTAGCTGTAACCACTTGGAACTCTAAATTCGCAAAAGAAATTTGGACAAGAAGTTTCTTTCTTCTTCCCTCGTCTAAGCTGAAAAAAATTTCCAGCATTTATATTCCAACATTTTTGGTTCAACCTTCCAATATATCGAATATTTCATCGCTAAACAACTTACACAGCTTAAAATACACATCTCTCATGCATTTATAAACCATTACATTCCAAGGAAGAATAAAATAAAAATTCCAGAAGCCAACTAAAATTTCCAATTCAACCTTGCGGCTTCCAAACATTTTCCAGCAGCTTGTTTATCTTGGATCAATTTTTTTTTCCTCAGCTAAAACAGTGTTTTAAGTACTCCATTGGGACATGCAAACTCTTAGCTAGCTGATAAAGATTTCCAATGCAAAACCAGATTCAAACAACAATTATAATCAGCTAATACAAATCCAGAAATTTGTCCAATTAGCCTCGGATGAACATATATGTAGCAGATTTCTATTTCATTTTATTTTTCTGATTTAAACCCATTAATTAACTACATGCAGAGCTTAAACACTTAAGTCTTAGGTAGTTAATCGTAATTACAAGCTCAGATTACTTCCAATATGTAAGATTAAATCTGCATTTCCGATCCAAGCTCTCTCGATTGACATGCATGAAACCAGATTTTGTTTTCCTTCAATTTTCTGTCTTACACACAGCTAATTAACCTCATGCAAAGCTTAATCATCCAGTTATTAGTTAGCTAAACACACAACCAAGCTCGGATCATCACAAATTTACAAGTTAAAACTGAAATTTCCAGCTCAAGCTCTCGGACAGTTCTAGTTTCTTCAAAATCAAATTTTCTGATGACTTAATTCTTCATCCAATCGCACAACCCTCACATGCATGCCTCTAAACAGCTTCATCAACCCATAATCAACTAGTTTAAGTCCAGAAATTACCTCAGGTTAAGGCTTAGCTCACACGACAGGCAGCTGCAAAATTTTTCCTCTCGGCCTGCTATGGAACTCAGGTATGGCTGGGCTGAGCTCGGTTTGTGTAAGCTATGTAGTTGGTGGTTGTGGTTGAGCTCAGCTGATGGAAGATGAAGAAGGAAATGGCAGCTCGGCAGTGGTGGAGGAAGTAAGGAAGCTCGCACGGTTATCTCTTGCTCTCACTCTCTCTCGGACAGCTCAAGGCCGCAACTCACACAGCACTCTCTCTGGTTTCCTCTCATCGTTGGTGCCAAGGCAGGGAGTGAAGTGAATGTTAGGATGGTTATCTAAATTTAACCACTGGTGAAAACCATCACCTATTGAACCCAAGATCTATATGGCGATTATCAAGAAATAAATAAACGATAAAATAGCGGAAGCGTACCTGAATCCATATTGATAAACTTGATACTTGAATCCCTAGAGATTTGGGGTGGCCTTCCAGGTCAACAGGTATTCACTGATCCTTTGAGAGAGGCCTTTAGTTTCTCTCTGGTATCTTTCCTGACGATGGGATATCAGGGAAGGGGTATTTTGTGGTATTAGGAAATACGACAACTAAAAAACGATGCCTGTGACCTGGGGACCATAACCCTATTTATAGGTAACATTCCTATTACCTTTGGAGCCCTATTTCAGCCCATCATTGAAATAGGAGCCCATAAGTTTCTACACATAAAAGGGCCCACATCCTATTAGATACATTAAACCCAAACTATATTTGATCACTTTAATTGGGTTTAACCTTAATTGACAGTTTGCAATACATAATTATTCACATATAAGTCCAATGTTGGATTAAGGATCCAACAATCTCCCACTTGGACTATATGTGTAACCTTATAATTATGTTTTGCAATTAACCGTATGAGCTCAACTTTACTGTCATTATCACAATGTATCTGTAACCAATTCGGTCCATCAATTACACCAATATAGGATCAAAGCGGCCTTTATTACAATTTCGTAACTCGACCCATCAATGGTCACATATATCAATGCAATTGAATGACATGAATTATGATGTGGATGTGTAGCATGGAAATTTCATGTAATGTGATCAAAACATGCCTATTTCCAACTGGTCCACCTTAAATTTTATGAGATCAAATCATACCAAAATTAGAGTGCAAATAAATCCAAACTTTATTTATGCATAAAATATCCTTAAATCCTTAATAACTGAAAAATATCATAAGAGCATTTAAAATAACAAACTCCCACTAAAACTATACATCGTTTAATACGACACCCATATGAGCAGTATGCTCATGAAACATTTTGGGTGGCAATCCCTTAGTAAGCGGATCCGCAACTATGGAGTTTGTCCCGATGTGCTCTATTGATAACTGTCCATTCTGCACTCTTTCTTTAACAGTCAGGAACTTGATATCTATATGTTTAGATTTGGTCGAACTCCTATTGTTATTGGAATATAAGACTGCTGACTTATTGTCACAGAATAATTTGAGTGGTCTTTCAATGCCATCCACTACACGTAATCCTGTGACGAAATTTCGCAGCCAAATTCCCTGGTTGGATGCCTCATAACAAGCTATAAACTCTGCAGCCATAGTGGAAGATGCTATGAGGGACTGTTTAGTACTCTTCTAGGATATGGCACCTCCAGCCAACAAGTAGACATAGCCTGACGTTGACTTCATAGTATCTTTGCATCCAGCATAATCGGAATCAGTATACCCAATGATATCTAACTCATCTGACTTCCGATACGTGAGCATGTAGTCTTTTGTTTTCTGTAGATACCGTAAGACCCGTTTGGTTGCTTTCCAATGATCTAATCCAGGATTACTCAAATATCTACCCAACATCCCAGTAATGTACGCAATATCCGGACGCGTACATACTTGAGCATACATTAGACTCCCTACTGCTGATGCATAAGGAATCTTTTGCATCTCTTTTTTCTCAAAAGCATTCTTGGGACACTGCTCAAGACTAAATTTGTCTCCTTTAGCCACAGGGGTGTCACCTGGTTTACAATTTTGCATGCCATATCTTTTAAAGATCTTTTCGATATAACCCTTTTGTGATAGTCCTAAATTACCCCGAGAGCGATCACGGTGTATCTGTATGCCTAACACAAAAGATGCATCACCAAGATCTTTCATCTCAAAATTCTTAGTTAGAAATTTCTTGGTTTCATGCAATAGACCAATATCGTTGCTGGCAAGCAAAATGTCATCAACATACAATACCAGAAAAATATATTTGCTCCCACAGAACTTATGGTATATACAATCATCCACTAAATTCATCTCAAAACCAAATGAGATGATCACCTGATGAAATTTGAAATACCATTGTCGAGACGCTTGTTTGAGCCCATAGATGGATTTTTTAAGTTTGCAAACCATATTCTTTGGATCTCCTGATACAAAGTTTTCTGGTTGCACCATATAAATCGTCTCATCAATGTTACCATTGAGAAACGCTGTCTTTACATCCATCTGATGTAACTCAAGATCAAAATGTGCCACTAATGCCATAATAACTCTAAAGGAGTCCTTTGAAGAGACTGGAGAGAAGGTTTCTTTATAGTCGATACCTTCTTTTTGTGTAAATCCCTTAGCGACAAGACGAGCTTTGAATCTTTCCACATTGCCTTTCGAATCCCTTTTGATTTTAAATATCCATTTACAACCAATGGGTTTCGCACCTTCTGGCAATGGGACAAGATCCCAAACATCATTGTCCTTCATGGATTTAATCTCCTCATTCATGGCATCGATCCACTTTTGAGAATTTGAACTTTCTATGGCTTGACGGAAGTTGATTGGATCATCTTCCATCAATCCAATGTCATCCTCATGTTCTTGGAGAAAAATAATGTAATCATCTGGCACTGCACTTCTCCTTTCTCTAGTGGATCTTCTTAATGGCACTGGTTCTTGGAGAGGAAGAGTTTGTTCTTCTATAACAGTTTGTTCTTCGACATTGTCTTGATTTGTTATGTCATGATCTTGTTCAGGAATAGGGTCCAAAACAAGATCAATGACACCTGTGGGAATATTAATATATTTCTCTTTAAAGACAATGTCCCTTACTGTATTTTCTCCCCCAAACTCGACATCCTCAAAGAACCGAGCATTTCCTGTCTCAAAAATTGATTTGGCTGTGGGATCATAAAACTTGTAACCTCTGGATCTTTCAGAGTATCCAACAAAATAACAACTAATCGTTCTTGAGTCCAGTTTCTTTTCATTAGGCCTGTAAGGCCTTGCCTCAGCTGGACACCCCCAAACATGCATATGCTTTAAACTGGGCTTTTTCCCTGTCCAAAGCTCATAAGGGGTTTTGATAGTTGCTTTAGTTGGAACTCTATTAAGGATATATGCTGCAGTCTTAAGTGCTTCACCCCAGAGTGACTCTGGTAAGGTAGAATGACATATCATACTCCTTACCATATCCTTAAGCGTTCTATTTCGTCTTTCAGCTACACCATTCATAGTGGGTGAACCCGGCATAGTGTACTGTGGAACGATACCGCATTCCTCTAGGTATTTAGCAAATGGTCCTGGACGTTGTTCACCTGAACCGTCATATCTACCATAGTACTCACCACCACGGTCAGATCTGACGCTTTTAATTCTTTTGTTGAGTTGATTCTCAACTTCGGCCTTAAAATTTTTGAACACGTCCAGTGACTGTGACTTTTCAGAAATGAGATATATGTAGCCATATCTTGAAAAATCGTCTATGAACGTTATAAAATATTGTTGACCATTCCAAGCAGATGTAGGAAATGGTCCACAAATATCTGTATGTATAAGTTCTAAGACGTCTAAGGACCTATTGGCTTCAAATCTCCTTTTATTGGTTTGTTTCCCCTTTATACAGTTAATACAATCATTAAAATCTGTAAAATTCAAGGGACCGAGAATTTCATTTGACACAAGCCTTTCCATTCTCCGTTTGGAGATATGTCCCAATCTCTTGTGCCATAATGCAGCTGAATTCTCATTGGCTAATTTTCTTTTAACTCCTCTAGTACTCAAATGCAGAGATTCATTAAATGAGGTAATTGTGTCAATTAAATATAGATTATCGTAGTGCATTAAAGAACCAGAACCAACCAATTTTGAATCATGAAACAATTCAAATTTTCCATTTCCAAATGAACAAAAATAACCAAATTTGTCCAAAGCAGAAATAGAAATTAAATTCCGTCTAAAAGACGGTACAACAAATGTCTCATTGAGATCCAAATAAAATCCGGTCTTTAACAATAATCTAAAAACTCCAATTGCCTCAACTTGAACTGTTTTGCCATCGCCCACGTAGATATATCTTTCACTATCATTAGGCTTTCGGCAATTCAGGCAACCCTGCATAGACACACTGATGTGAGTTGTTGCACCGGAATCTAACCACCATGTGTGTCTAGGTACCGAAGTTAAATTAACCTCAGAACAAACCAAATTAAGAAGCATACCTTTCTTAGCACGCCAAGCGTGATAGTTGGTGCAATGCTTCTTTTGATGCCCTTCAGCCCCACAGAAGAAACAACTATTTTTTCCCTGATCATTTGATTTCTTTTGTTGTTTCTTTTGTGGCGCTGTACCTGCAGCTCCTTTTTCCTTCTTTCTTTTAAGTCCCTTACTTTTATTATTAGTGGTTGACACCAGATGAGCACTTTCTGTCTGCTCTTGCTTCAACCTTTCCTCTTCCTCTACACAGTGTGAGATGAGTTCATTTAGAGACCAAGTCTCCTTTTGACAGTTGTAACTCACCTTAAACTGGCTAAACTGTGTAGGAAGAGATATTAGAATCAAATGCACTAGTAACTCTTCAGAGAGTTTCAACTTAAGTGCATTTAATTTTGAAGCAAGATGAGACATTTCCATGATGTACTCTCTGATATTGCCTTTACCACTATATTTCATTGAAACAAGGCGTGTCAAAAGCGTACTAACTTCAGCCTTTTCGTTCTTGACAAACCTTTTTTCAATGTCCTGAAGGAACTCTTTAGCGATTACAGTCGTTTCTGACATTGTTCCCCTGAATGCTTCTGGAACGGCCTTTTTAATGATCATCAGACACAAGCGATTTGATCTCTCCCACCTCTCATTATTTCTCTTTTCATCAGAGGTACTCTGATCTGTAAGAGGTGGGGGTGAATCATTCCTTAACGCAAGGTCGATATCCATTATTCCAAGTACTATCAAGAGATTTTCTTTTCAGGACTTGAAATTTGTGTCATTCAGCATAGGAATATTATTGATGTTGGAAGTAATATTTGTAAGATCATTCGCAACTGAACAGAAAACATAACATAATTAAAACAAGCTCACATAAATCAAAACAATAATAAATTTAAATAATGGTAGTCCCATCTCAAGATACCGATATTCCATTAATATTTCGTCTTTGGACAAAAATATTAACTAGTGAGTGATATCTTGGTGCAGTAATAAATACTGATAATAATAACATGTCGAAAATAAATTTTCCTTTGGGCCAATTTATAAATCACATGTAAAATCCAAATAATTATCACGTATTTATTACCACAAGTGCACATGTAATTTCATTAAATATTGACCTTCCTTTGGGCCGATCAATATTCATAAAATTACTAGTGCCCAACTAATTATATTTTAAAATAAATTAATTTCCATAATAGAGGTCACTTTGGTGGCATATTATTTCAATTAATTTATTCCAAAATATATATAATCATACCAATATTCGAATTTAAAATTATCTAAATTAAACAAAAATTTTAATCAAAGTCAACTTTGGTCAAAATGTGGTCAAACATGGTCAAATCAATCAAATTAAATCATGACTTATTGGACCAAAGGTCCATATCCATAATTTGACCCACAATTAACATTTAAGCCCAAAAATTTTCTTGAAATCCATAAGTACTTTATAAGAAAAACTACATATTTAATGGGCCACACATATGGATTTTATAGGGCTTAAATGTCCTATTTAACTTTATTAGGGTTCACTTTAATTAAGAAACCCTAATTTACTTAACATATACATATATATAAACAATGAAACAGGCCAAAGAGTCTCATTATTGACAAATTGAATCAACATAATAAATATTAAATTGGTCAAACCAAATCATCACAGCAAACAAAACTTGATTCACGTTGACCGAATTCATGAATTCATATGTAAGAATTAGTGGAGCCCACTAACTTCAAGTGTTGACTGAAAGCATAATGAAAAGGTCACAGCAAAGCCATTTTCGCTTTCGGCTTTTGGTACAGTAAAACAATGGCCCACTAGAAGGTTATGTTCTTTCATATTTTAGCTTTCTGTTTCGGCTTTCTACTTGAGATAAAAAAAGGACTACTGCACAATCAATTAAGATTCCGAAACATGTGCCAACTAGCCACAGTATGCTAAGTCAAATTCTCCAGATGTAAAGGTCAATCGGCCATTATATCAAACAAACTGATTTGATACAAATAAACTTAAGAAACATCATAGTTCTGAATCCATGTATTGCGGCAGAAGCAACCAAGATCTTACACATATATGATCAAAGCAGTGAATCAACAAGGCTTGAACACATAACAGTCATATATTTAATAGCATCAAAGTCCGCAGCTAGCAACCATGAAAACAGAACCAATAGTAATAAAAACTATGAATTACTAAAACAAAATTATTTCCCAATAACCAACCATATGGGCTCTGATACCACTTGTTAGGGTGGTTATCTAAATTTAACCACTGGTGAAAACCATCACCTATTGAACCCAAGATCTATATGGCGATTATCAAGAAATAAATAAACGATAAAATAGCGGAAGCGTACCTGAATCCATATTGATAAACTTGATACTTGAATCCCTAGAGATTTGGGGTGGCCTTCCAGGTCAACAGGTATTCACCGATCCTTTGAGAGAGGCCTTTAGTTTCTCTCTGGTATCTTTCCTGACGATGGGATATCAGGGAAGGGGTATTTTGTGGTATTAGGAAATACGACAACTAAAAAACGATGCCTGTGACCTGGGGACCATAACCCTATTTATAGGTAACATTCATGTTACCTTTGGAGCCCTATTTCAGCCCATCATTGAAATAGGAGCCCATAAGTTTCTACACATAAAAGGGCCCACATCTTATTAGATACATTAAACCCAAACTATATTTGATCACTTTAATTGGGTTTAACCTTAATTGACAGTTTGCAATACATAATTATTCATATATAAGTCCAATGTTGGATTAAGGATCCAACAGTGAAATGAAATGGTGTTGTGGAAGGTTGGAGTTGCTGAAATGGAGAGCTAAGTCGCGGATGAGGGAGATAGAGTGTCTGAGTGGAGAATGAAATGCAATCCGGCAGGGATGAATATGTTTGTGTTTTAAAGTTGGCCAATGGGCTTTGGTGGTTGCATGGCAAATCCGAGGTGGTGGAGGGCTAATTTGGTCCTTTCACATCTTATTCGAATTTCCACTTGAGTCATCATTCTTAATCTAATTCCACAATTTACCCCAAATGAACTTTGACTGCTTACTAGTATACTATTCTTGCAAAAATTCAATTTTTGAGACTTTTACGTCTTAGGTATGCTAAGTGTACTTGTGATGGTTTTGTCTAAAATATATTGACTTCGTCTAGACGCTAAGGTTCCTGTTAACACTTAATTATTATAAACGCTTAAGATTAGCTATCGGAATACAAAGATTTTATTTTAAGACTATGAAATAATCTACCTCACGAGATGTTAATTTAACTTAACAAAACCAAGTAAGTTAATATTTTAGCACAATTATATTATTCGTAACCTAAACATTCTTTGTATTTTAGCACAAATATTTTAGCACAAATATCTTAGCATAATATTTTACACACTTATTTAAGATCAATTAATAATAGAATTTATTAAAAGTCTAAAATGCACATGCAACACGTACATATGTATATATGTATATCTATAATTCAAGGTTCTCACATATTTTATTTTATTTTATTTTATTTTTTTTAGGAAATTAACTAAACAAGTGCTTAGCACTAACATATGTTTAATTCATACCAATTATGGTATACACCATGTTTTTATTTGGTTCGTACAGTTTGTTTTATAAGTTTTAAATTTAAACGTTTAATTAATCTATGAATTGGTATATAATAATTCTAATGGCGAAAATGGAAATAATACATGCATGGTTTACACAAAAATTTTCTAGGGTTTCCGTCGACCCTTAACATTACTAACACTTAAAGTTAGCTAACAGAATTCAAAGGATTAATATTAAGGTGATAAAATAATTTACCTCAAGTAATATCCATTTATCTTGGCAAGAATCAAGTAATTTCAGTATTTTACACAATTACGTTATTTGTATCGTAAAAACTATTTTTACGTACTTATTTAAAGACAAGTAAAAATAATGCTAGAATTTATTAAAGAGTCAAAATGCAAGTGAAATATGCATGAATATATATATATTTTATTATTATTTTTTTTTTTTCAGGGTTCTCACAGCTTCCTTGAGAAATTTCAAGGCCGATGCTTGTGTATGGAGTTGGGAAATCTTCTTGTGGATCAAACTCCACAAAGCCATGGTTCTCTCAGGAACTTGATGCCACCAATCAAGCCAGACTGAAATGGGTGCAGCAGAATTACATGATATACAATTATTGTACAGATGCCAAACGTTTTCCTCAAGGCTTCCCTCCAGAATGCACCGCCAACAACTCCACAGCCTAAAGAATAGTGACTGTTACTTCTCTCATAGTTCTAAAGAATTGTGTACCTATTACCCAGTACAAATTTACACTAAAACTAAATATATTTCTACAAGAAGATCTGGTATTCGAAGAAACCCACCAAGGAAAAAGGAAAATAAAATTTGGGTTCCTCTCAAAAATCTTGAATTTTCCTGCTAGATTTTAGTCTGCAAAATTTGTGTGTGTGAATGGGGGAGAAAGATAATCTACTGCGGGAGTGTTTGTGGGCGTGAGAAAGATAGTCCAACCCAGATCATCAATTTGTGTGTGTGCATTGTGAGTGATTTTTGGGAGATAATGGGGAAGATGATGAAGATGATAACGAGAGGACAGATGTTAAACTGAGTTTTAGGGCTTTTTTCCCTTGATAAATTGTGATTTTGTGAGATAGTTTTTTATTTTAATCGGTTTTGATTATAGAGATTAAGTTTCTCTACCCGGTTAATCGATTAATCAATTTAACATGGTTCGGATTGGATTGTTTGAGAGTTTGGTTTATCAAGGGACACTTGACAAGATTAGAAGAAGTGGGATATAGGGTGTGAGACGGGGTGTGGCACAGAAGATCCATTGCGCCTGAATTTGTCTCAGAATGCCTTGGAAGGGACAATTCCACCAACCTTTGGAGGGCTATTGAAACTTCAGGAAATGGAGCTTGGATATAACAAATTTCAAGGACCCTGTCCTAGTGAATTATGTTATTTATTGAACTTAGGACGATTAAGTTTGAGCAGCAATCTGCTTTCTGGTAGACTTCCTAGTTGCATAGGGAATATTACTTCCTTAAGATATCTATATCTGGACTCCAACAATTTAAGTTTTAACTTGCCCTCAAATTTGTGGAGACTCAGGGATATCTTGGAGCTCAATTTGTCCACAAATTCTTTCAGCGGTTCTTTTTCCTCTGAAAATGAAAATTTGAAGGCACTAATAACTGTGGACCTGTCTGTCAATAACTTTCTTGGAGATATTCCCACAGCCATAGGAGGACTACAGAGTTTACAGGCACTATCCTTGAAGCATAATAGGCTGCAAGGATTTATTCCGGAATCTATGAAGAATATGTTGGAATTACAGTATCTGGATTTGTCATTTAACAATTTGACTGGTGAAATTCCCAATTCACGGGAAGTACTCCAGAATCTTGTATACTTCAATGTGTCCTTCAACAGATTTAGAGGACCAATTCCACATGGAGGACCTTTTGCCAACTTTACGAAGCTATCTTTCCTCTCAAACGAAGCATTGTGTGACGCTCCTTGGCTCCAACCTTGTCAAACTTTGGAACAAAGTTCAAGGAAAAAGACAGTCTTGTTTGTGTTGTTGGCACTTGGATCAGCAGTTGTAGCCATGGTAGTTTCGTTTTTGGTGATAAGAAAATGGAGAAGAAAAATTATGTCTCCATCTAACTTAGATCCAGATACAACATTTGAGAGGGTATCATTCCACGAACTCAGACAAATAACAAACGGGTTCAGTGAGAGTGCATTACTTGGCTCCGGAACCTTTGGTTCTGTTTACAAAGGAATACGAGAAAATGGGATGACTTGGGCTATAAAGGTTTTCGATTTGCAGCTCGATGGTGCATTTAAAAGCTTCAACAGGGAATGTGAAGTCTTACGGTGTCTTCGTCATCGTAATTTGACTATGGTCATCAGTGCTTGCTCAAACCCTGACTTAAAAGCTTTGATACTTGAATACATGCCCAATGGAAGCCTTGAGAAACGGCTTTATTCAGGCACTCATATCTTGAACATCATGCAAAGACTAGACATTATGATAGATGTAGCTTGTGGTTTGGAATATCTCCACTATGGTTATCCAACTCCTGTGATTCACTGTGATTTGAAGCCCAGCAATATCCTACTAGATCAAGATATGGTTGGTCATGTTTGTGACTTTGGAATTGCAAAGTTGTTGGGAGATGGAGAAAGTGTGGTACAAACAAAGACTCTCGCTACATTCGGATATATTGCCCCAGGTAACTCTTCTTGATTGCAATTCCAATTTTTGATGTCAGTCAAATGATGTTTCGACTTTTAACTAATTAAAAAATTTTTTATTCAGTACCGAAGTTCTGAATTTAGCAAACGAATTTAATTCAATATTGATGCTAGAGTATGGACTAGAAGGACTGGTTTCAACAAGTTGTGATGTATATAGCTTTGGGATCACATTGATGGAGACATTCACTAAAATGAGGCCTAAGGATGGGATGTTTACTGAAGAGCTAAGCTGCAGCGTTGGGTACAAGAATGCTTACCAGATTCTGTGATTCAGCTTATGGATATGAACGTAGTTCATCTTCAAGATGAACCAGTCAAGAATAAGATAGCATGCATATCATCTATCCTGGAACTTGCTTTATGTTGTACAGCAGACGCTTCTAAGGACAGAATGACCATGAACGATGTCCTAAAGCACTCCAGAAGATTAAACTTCAATTCTCTGGGGCTCAAGCCTTTGAAGCAGGTATATAACTGTTATATAAAGATAACTAAAAATTGCAATTTTCTGTTTGAAATTCATGACATATCAGATAATTATTCAAAAAAAAGAAAGTATTTGTTGATGCATTACTTTTAAGTATCTTCTGTTCTGAATATATGGCAGAGGCGTATGGTGTAATTGTGGTGAATCCTTTCCTTTGACTCCGGGCACGCCAACCAAATGCTTCAAGTTCAAGACAGGAGCAAGAAATTTTTTTTTTCAAAAGGGATGTTAATTTCTGTATTTCCTGATGTGATTCAGGTAGCTTTTTAACAGCGGTTTGCTTGTAATGTCATCAACAATTTGCATTTTCCTCCGAAGATATATGTTGGTGCTTAATTTGGCTACATGGTTATCTCACTGTGTCTTGTGCATATTATCTTGAGCTTGCAATTTGCAAATCATATCCTGGAACTGTCCCATGAAAATGATCTTCAGTGAAAATGTCTGTAACTCATCTTAGGAAGAGACAGAGTCTAGATGCATGAAAGACAGCATAAACAAGGCATGAATGCAGGGCAGTAGAATAGATTTCAGTTTATTAATTTCTTACTTATCATAAGAACTTGACAGCCTATCCAATCTCATGAATATTGTCTTTCGAAATGGCAAGTCCTAAAAGTCTCAACGCATGGGTGATGATAATCAAAATGTAGTCACTGCAGTTTTTAAAAATCGAAAATCATGCTCTAATCTAAATTTTTAAGTAGGCTAGGTAACCTAATTATTTTAAAAACTATGAGTTGATTACCCTATTTTTTTTATTTGAATCAATTCAGCTTTCTCGGTTACTCCTTTTTCGGATTCTTTTTTAACACCCCTATCAAACAGAGCCAATGACCAACCATCTCCATCCGTCATGCTACGAAATGGAGGGAACATTTGTTAAATAGCTCTAGTTTGTGAGTTTACTCTTAATGGACCTCTTCATTTGGGAACATCTCATATGTGTGTGTGTGTATATATATATGTATGTATGTATATGTATGCAAGTGTATGTATATAAGTCAATCGTTCTATTTCTAAGTGTACCCTATGAAAATAGTAATTATATTTCAGAGTGTGGTGAGTGCACTTTTTGGACTTAAATTTGAATTCTTCATTTAAGCCTTTAAGCGCAGTGCAAAAGCTTCTAGACCGTTGTTCTTCCAAAGACAAATTAATCCAATAGAATATCATTGAGAAAAAATATTTATGACCTCGACTAATACAAAACTTTTAGTTTATCTCAGTTTTTGGTACATTTTAAAAACTATGTTCTGGACACATCGAATTTAGATTTTTGTTTCAAATTTAAACTTCTAAGAACAGTTAATAATATTGCGGTTTCAATCTGAGAATAATAAATAAGAAAAAAAAAATATGTACTTTAATGAAGGGCTAATTGCAGTTTGCACCCCCAACTATTCTGCGATCGGAGATTGCACATTAAAGTTCTAATTTCTGCAATCAACTATTTTAAACTTTTGATTCCTAGAACAATTTAAAAATCAAGCTAAGTTGGATTAAAAAATAAGTGTGGTGTGACCAGTCTACCGTTATTTTTTAAGGCAAATTCCACTTTACCTCCCTGTGATTTGATAATTTTTTACATAACCGCATACGGTTTTAAAAACTATATATAACCCTCTCATAGTTTGGATGAAAATATCAAAGTGATGGAAATGATCACTCGTAACGAAATCACCTAAAATATCAAAAATACCCTTACAAAGGTTGAAAATTATTTATTAACCAAAGGGGGTTATGTGTACATTTTGAAAACTATAAGAGGGTTATATGATAAAGTAGTAAACCGTAAGGGGTTTATATGATAAAATATAAAAACCATACAAGGTTAGTGTATTATGTATTTATAAGGGTAATTTCGACATTTTTAAAAATTCCGTTACGAATGACTATTTTCGTCACTTTGACATTTTAATCCAAAGCATGAGGAGATTATCTATAACTTTTGAAACTATAGGGGGTTATGTAGAAAACACTAAACTATAGGGGATAAAGTGGAATTTGTCCTCTTTTTATTGCACTTCGAAAAATACCCTTTAAACAATAGCCCATTAAAAAAATCTTATGAAACAGAGAAAGAAAAAAAATATATAATTCATGCATGAGGAGGTCCAATATCACCAATGTGAGACATAAATCTTCCCAGGCAGGTAAGTGAATCCTAGCAAGCAAATTCATGACCAAATTAATATGTGAAGACTGCTTTCAACAATATAATTTCAAGAGTATATACTACTTCATTGAATTATGCTGATTGGTTTGCTGCTCCAATTTCCACTTCATATAGTTACCACAAACTCTAGCATCAGTTCCTTTTTTGTTTATGCATTTTTTAGTTTTTCATACATAGTCGTTTTACATGGATATCACCAAATTGCACGAGACATAAATGCTTTCTGCAAAATTTGAAGAAGTAAAAAGGTAACATATTAAGCAAATTATCTAGACCTAGTACGTTAAAATATTGTAAAGTAAATCAATGTTAGAGAGAGAGAGAGAGACCTTTTACTTCAATGATCAATCTAATGGAGTCATTTCTTTTCCTTAACATTTAATAAGAAAGAAAACCTAGTACCTTAAAATTTTTGTATTTTTCTCAAATAATTAAATCGGGAATAGGACATTAAATTTGAAGAGCGTCGAGAACATTGTTTCAATATGTACAAGGAATTGATATAAACTAAAAGTTTTTACCTATAACAATCTACACTTAAGAAAGATTCAAACAATTTTTCTTTAAGTTACATCAAATCATGTATATTTGTACATTAATTTATAGTCAAAAAGGACAATGATTTAAAAGATTTTGTATTGTATTTAGAGGTTTAAATGAACAATTAAAAATTAAATACAAAAAGTTTCAAGATTATCGCCACTCGCTATACTCTTTAAGCGTAAGTACTTTAAAATGGAGTACATAAACCTAGAGATGGATGGATCGATACATATATATACAATTCACAAATAAATGACATAAGCAGCTAGGATACATAAATATATGCAAGGCACCCTCTTTTTTTCATTTTTTCCGAACGACAGAATGGGATCATAGGAATCTAAACGAAATATGGTGAATATAAGCATATTAAACTATGTAAAACGCAACAGGCAATTTAACTTGTATTCGCTATGTAAGCCTCTAACCACAAAGTTTTTAGGCCATCTCCATTCTTATGTGTAAACTAAATCAGTACAATATTTATCAAGGAAACAAACAAATATAGAACTTCGCATCATATAGGAAAAATCTAGATCCGTGTCTAATTCGGACAAACATCAAGCGAGATAATGTACTTTGAATACTGGGCATTTGCGTCATTCTATGAGTTTTCACTAATTTGATTTGAACACCATCACTTAGAGTTTTTAAATTTTGTTTGGATTGTGACTTTTTTACAGAAAATTTTTTTACTTTTTTTATAAACATATTTATTACCTCACGTATATCAAAACGCTACACTACATTATTTTATAAAAAAAAATTCTAAAAATAAGCAATTCAAACACGTTGTTGTCTTTCTCGAAAGGAAACAAACACAATTTAGTGAATAGCTTTAATTCTTGACTCTCCAGTCCGTGGACTAAGTCAAGAGTTGACTCTCCACTCTCCAGTCTGTGGACTAAGACAGGAAAGGTTCAACTCGTCTTTCCACCCAATGAATGCCATACACAAATTAGGGTCCTTGCGTCTATAGTCAAATGAAGTCTAATAAAAGCCTGCGAATAAACGAGGTTGAGATTAAAGGAATAAACATCCGGAATCGCAATTGTATATTGAGCAAATTGTTCAGCTGGCTCCTAAACTATTATTGTTATACACTTTTGGCCCCTAATCTATAATATGTATCATTTAAGTTCTTAAACAATTTAATGTGTAATGTGCAAGCTTCTGAACTGTCTATCAATTTTTGCTGTTTGAGCTAATGGAATAAAGGAATAAAATTGTTCATCCACAAAATAAATGAAGGGATGACAAACTTTTAACTCTTCTTCCTCTTATTCGTCGTGCGTTCTCCCATTCTTTAGCACTAATTTTTATGAGCTTTTATACGAATGACGGCAGATAGAGTTGTCTTTTTATTAAAGGACAATTTTGCCTCTCCATTCCATTAGATCAAACAGCACAAATTGACAAAAGAGCAAAAGGCTTACGCATTACCTTGTTTAAGAGCTTAAACAATGCATATTATAGCTTACTCATATATTTTGTGTGACAATGTACAATTATTTATCCCACTATTTTGTGAGTTCATTGTAATTAATGACTTGTAACCTAGCAACGAGTTTATATTTATCCCAGCAAGGTGTGTTGCTTATAACTACATAAGCAAAAATATTTTTCAAAGCAAATGCATGTGGCACCTAACGCCTAAGCATTAATCTGCAGCTAATCCGTTTACCGAAACATTACAATCACACTATCTTGGCCAAGACCTGTAATTATTGTCTCTTGTCCTACTCTTCCTTTGGTTTGGATTGGAAAAAAATAACAGGGAAATAGAAAATTTGAGCCTTGGACACTCGTGCTTCTTAGGAAAGATAGCTGCCGTCAAGGTTGAACGGGTCTTAATAAAGGCAGTGAGTGCAATGTTACGTGATTATCACTAATAGACTAGGAGACCATGCACTAAAATGATACGACAAGCGATTTAGAATTCTCCACAACTATTACTATCATTTATCATTTGAAAATAACTAACCTGCACGTCTGCGACGAAGTCCAACATGTGGCATAAATTTTCATTTACAATTCATATAGTTATAATCAACTCACAATATGTGTTGGAATGAACTCAGAGATTTCATTTAATCGAGATTTGCTTACTTTTGAAGTCTCGAACAAACCATATGGCCTCGATTGCAGATTATGATTCCCATTTTGATAAAGAAGTTGGACTTCTATCTCAAAACTAGTTGGTTACGAATGAAGTGACCCAAAATCTTCTTAATGTGACTAGAAATACTTGGTACATCAATGTGGGAGATTTAGGCTCTTAAACACATTATACATGAGATAATTGAATAGCAATTTTCTTCTTCAACTATGTGCTATATACAAAGCTTATACCAAGGACTACTATTAATTCAAGTAGTACTTATGTTTTTCTATTGAATACATGGGAGAACCATCAGGTGCAAATGTTTCTGGTGAATTATTAGTCTTCGCTTGGTGCACCACTGAAATGTTTAAAGTTCAAGACAGGAATGAGATATGTATTGTTGTCAATAATTAAGTTTGTTTACAGACCTCAAGATTTCGTTTCTAGTTTTCATGTTATGAGAACCCAAGCATTTTAATTGGCGTTTATGTTTGATTGATTAGGACCTAACAAGTTGAGTGATGTCTATTTTAAACTGGTTCATGAAATTATTAGTATAATTTTACATGTAAACTCATACAACATTGGTGTAAATTTGAATGTATCAACTCATACTAAATATAGTAAAAATTACATGAATCAGTTTTAACTGAACATAACACAACTTGTATGGGCCTTGATCCATGCTTGCCATACATATACATACATGCATACAGATATATATATATATATATGGCAATAAAATTGGTAATTTACTTTTAGTTGTTGATACATCATTCCTTTCTTTAATTTTTGCAAATAAATAAGATAGAAATCTTAAAGATATAAAACGACACAGGGAGTAATGAATAGTAACATTTATTGTTCACATGAATAGTGAATTTTCATCCGACATGAAGCGTAAGAAAAATTTTATGTTGATGTGGAGTAACTATTTAACATGTTTAGTAATTGCTCCAGGATTAATGAAAAACCTCTAGATGGACATATAAAAACCCCAGTTGCTAATTCACGTGCTATGTACGGTCCGCTTGACTTAGCATATTAAATGGAACAAATTGAACAAAGGACAGGGATGATTGTAAAAACAATCATCCAAAACAATAAATGTCCCAAAATAGGCCAATGATGCTTAATTTCAAATCGTGCGGACGTGATAAAGTCACATAATTCTTAACTCCCTAAGATGCCATTTTTATACACTTTTAGCCCCTAAGCTATAATATGTACCATTTAAGTCATTAAACAATTTAATGTGTAAACTTTTGGACTTTCGATCAAATTTTGCTGTTTGAACTAATGGAATAAAGGGTAAAATCATCCATCCACAAAATAATGAAGGGACAACAAGCTTTTAGCTCTTCTTTCTCTTATTGAAGTTTTCAGAGGCATTGTTTTTGAAAAACAATCTCAAAAATAACTAATTCAAACGGACTTATATTTGAAAAATGGAATGCTACAGTATTATTTTTGAAAAATAATCCCAAAAACAGCTAATCCAAACTGACCCATAGTTTTCGGTAAACACATCCAATAGATTTGAGACTTGGACCCTCATGGTTCTTTGTCAAGATAGCATCCTCGAGGTTGACCAAGTCTTGTTAAAGGTAGTGACTGTAATGATATGTGATTATCACCAATAGACTAGGAGAGCATACACTAACGTGACAAGACAAGCAATTTAGAATTCTCCATAACCATTATTACTACTATTTGGAACTAACCCAATGATGTCCAAAGAGAGGAATTAATCTTCCCCCGGTGGGCATTTGACTTCTAGCCAGAGAATTGAGCAGCAGGTCTTCATCAAGACAAGCTGCTCAAATTGTCCAAAACTACTGGGAAAGAGATCGATAATACACTTGAAAAGCTACCATGACACTAGTCGGCCATGGCGTACAAATGGCAATTTCACACTTACAAGTCAATTGTTCGTATTTTTACCCAGTTTTAAATTATAAAAAATTAAAACCATATGTCTCAGACATAAGAGTCAAGGCTATATTAAATTCACCAAATTGAGTAACAGATTTCCTATAAGCTTTTTTTTTTTTCCTGTTTTCCAGCAGAATATGTAGCAATTTAAAAGAAGAAAAGAATTTAAACCAGCAAACGTATCAAAATAGAACCTAGGTGAACAGATGAGGATTGTCAAATTCTTATAACTTCCTCATGGACAATGAGTAATGGCAATTTATTCATGCACATATGTAAATACTTAATTAATTAGGAACCTGTTTTATTCAAAATTCTTCAACCTGGGGTTGTGGAAAAATATTAAGTCAATCGCAAATATATGCCTATATAAGTCCTGCCCAAGCTCACAATGTTCTATATTTGTTTGGCATTCCTCAAGTTTTATTTACCTCTATATAAGCAATGAAGAGAACTTATTTTCTTTTCGTTGCAGCCTTGCTACTGTTGCATTTTGTCACAACAAGCTCAGCTAGCATAGTTGCTGCCGGCAACCATAACAACACTGTTGATCTGAATGCACTTCTAGCCCTCAAAACCACCATTTTCGACCCCCAAAGGATCATCCCAACCAACTGGTCCAATTCGAACTCTGTTTGCAACTGGATTGGAATCACTTGTAACGCTCGCCATCAAAGAGTCGCAGCCATCAACCTTTCTTACATGGGAATTGTAGGAACCATACCTCCAGAACTGGGAAATCTTTCTTTCCTAGTCTGGCTAAATGTTAGAAATAACAGCTTTCATGGACACCTTCCACCCGAGCTATCTCGTCTCCATCGATTGAAGTACATCAACCTTGCAAGCAATGACTTTGAAGGAGAATTTCCATCATGGTTGGGATGTTTAAGTGCTGTCTGGTACATCAACTTCGAATTCAACAGATTTTCTGGTTCATTATCAGGCAGGCTCTCTAATTTGACAAAGCTAGAGGTCATTGGGTTGGGTGGTAACTTCTTTACGGGAAACCTTTCAGAAGAATTTAGCGCTCTACCAAAATTGAGAGTTTTGGAAATTCAATATAACCAACTTGTAGGCCCTCTGCCATGGGCTTTGTTTAACCTCTCCTCATTGCAAACAATTGGTTTTACGAATAATAGCTTATCGGGTTACCTTCCAGCACGTATCTGCGATCATCTCCCACAACTCCAAGGGCTTTACTTATCATGGAATTACTTTGAAGGTGAACTTCCATCAGGCATCGGAGAATGTTCAAACCTCCAAGTTTTATCCTTGTCATACAACAGATTCAGAGGGCATATACCAAATGGAGTTTGGAATCTAACCACGCTTACACAAATATATTTGGGTGGGACAGACCTGACAGGTAAGCTACCAACTTGCCTTTATTTTGAAAAAATTCTTTTGCATATTTCGAGCCATCAATTCATCACTATTAAATGTTTAAGTGGTAATGAGTTTAGATGCACATGCGTGGGGAAATACTTAATGTTTAACCAAACTGGATTTAAGCAATAATTTCCTGTCTGCTTCTTAAACCTCACCCCTTCTATTAGAAAAAAAAATAAAAAAACAAGGATGTGGGAATGTTTGAAATACTTTTGGTACAGATACTTACACTAAAAAAATTGGGGAAATTACTCAAGACCCTCATGTGGTGGTAATGTGCCATCTAACTGTCACGTGGTTTCAAATATTACATTTAACTTCTTTTTGCTTTAGATTGAAAGGTAATATGGATGAAATTCATTCAAACTAATAATTTTTTTTTTTTTGCAAAATGACTACTCTACCCTAACATGCATAATGTCAATTCATCCTTCTTTCTTATTTCATTTCATACTTGAAAGTATTTTTAGTTTTGGCCGCATCCTGTACGTTATCTATATTCATTTCAAACTAAATTGTCTGATTTTTCTTATGTCTTAACTTGCTTCTTTATTTTGTCAAAAAGAAAAAAAATCTTCTTTACTCAATCAAAATTTCTAAAGTTTTTAGCTATAATCGGCAATTGTCATCCATGACTAATTGACGTATTGACGTAAGTTTATTGCATGAATTATGAATTTGGACTGAAATTCCATCTTAGCCCCTTGAAAGTTGTTCAAAATCCTCATAACCCAAGAAGAAATTTTCATTAGGTTTTGAAGGATTTTTAGACTAAATTTATAAAATTCACATGGAACATTTAATTAAAAAAGAATGTTGTTGGAGGTCACTAATTACTTTAGAAATATTGGTGAATGGTTCCTTTAATTAAATTCAAGGCAAAATACACTTTATTCTCTTGTGGTGTAATGCTTTTTCACATAACTTTCCTATAGTTTCAAAAATTATACATAATCCCCTTATGATTTGAATTAAAGTATCAAAATCACTGAATTTGTATTCCATAATGGAGTCAACTAAAATGTCAAAAGTACCCCTATGTAAAGTTGAAAATTATTTATTAACCATGGGGGGTTATGTATATATTTTGAAAATCATGAAGGGGTTATATGGTAAAACATAAAATCATATGGGGTTAGAGTGTCATGCATACTTGTTTATATAGCTTGGTCACTTCAACCATTTTAGTTTTTAAATAACGGTAATTTCGATATTTTTATGGGTTCCATTACAAATGATCATTTCCGTTACTTTGAAACTTTAATCCAAATTATGGAAGAATTATATATAACTTTTAAAACTATAGGAGGTTATGTGAAAATTACTAAATCACAGGAGAGTAAAGTGTATTTTGCCCTTTAATTTATTCTCATGTCATGAGTTGTTGGCAGGTGAAATTCCAAAAGTCATTGGCAATCTCTATAATTTGGAGATACTAGGCATAAGGAGTGCTAATATGACAGGTAAAAAGCTTCATACATTTTGAAATCAGCTCTATTTTATTATTGCATTATAAGAAGAGTTTTCTTTAAGTCAAATTTGAGCTTGACTAAGCAAGTACAAATTGGACTCTTTTTCGGATCC
The DNA here is from genome assembly GCF_003713205.1 of Coffea eugenioides. NCBI lineage: Eukaryota > Viridiplantae > Streptophyta > Magnoliopsida > Gentianales > Rubiaceae > Coffea > Coffea eugenioides. Next base: position 24,279,890 of record NC_040045.1, on the reverse strand, counting down.
CGAGCCTCACAAGTTGTGTCTTGCACAATTTCATACAAGCTTGCTCTTGATATAAATCAGAATGACTTTAATGTAAATCATTTTGGGCATACAAAAGTTGGAGTTTTGAGTAAAGAAATTGGATTTGGGAGTGAACAAGTTAGATTCGGATGTAAATCCGGTATAGTGATTTTGTCATTGGTTGATGCAAATATTTTTTAGTATGATTTAAATTATTAATATACCCCCAAATGGTGTGAAACGGAACTTGTGAGGCGCGTCTCCCACTTTCTCATTTGTTAACATGTTAGTTCATACTGGTCCACGGCATAAGCAAAAACGGGTTTAGGCATTCAAGCTGAGTTCGATCAACTTGATCTCAATATGCCATATATAAGTCAACCCCAATTGATTGCACTAAATCTGATTAAGGGCTTACAGACGATGCAATGGGAAATAGGAAGACGAGGGAGCACTTAGAAAGAGGGTATATATGGTGGAGAAGCAAGAGCGTGGATGTTGGAGTTAGAAAAGTTAAATATTCCCGTGTTCCACTTGACAATGTCATACGTTTAGTTTAAGCCATACCAAAATGTTTTATCATTTCCAAAGTTGTCAATGAATTTTACCATTAGCATTCCTAACTTTACCCATTGATTCAATTAATTTTGCTGAAATTGCCTCTTCCATTAAGTTTAGTTACTTTGCACACACTTGTTAGAAAACAGGATTTTGTGTTCCTTCAAGGATTGTTTCGGAAAATAATCTAGGTTCGAAGTGGATTCTTCCTGTCCTTGTTTCCTTGTGTCTCCATTGCATCCTTCCCTTTCCCATACCCACTTTTCCTTTACCACAAAAATTTAAAAAAAAAATACTTAAACAAATGATATCCAAGAGTTTTGGCATGTTGTCATGCTTTAATTTTGTTACCAGCTAGGTTGACAAACTTCGAATTACAAGATGCAAAATAACGCCAATTACCTGACCACTGTGAACTAGATAAATTAAGGGAGTTAGCTTTTTAATTAGCAACGATTCAATAGATACTCAAATGAAGAGAGAAAAGATGTTTTTAAGCTACACTAGTTTATGCTTAGTTCATCTATATTAGGAACAGGATTTACATGAACTGGTCTTTATCGTTTTGTACTCAAATGCTTGCTAGCTTGTAATCCGTAGTGCTTAATATTACGTATTTCCTGTATATGTCCATTTTCTCATTACTTACCTCTTTCTTTGACCAAATTGTTTCACGTCGAATACCTCATTTTCTTGTTACCAATTTGATTTGTCAGGTATAGTACCTCAAGAGGTTGGTAATCTAAGCAAGTTGGAAGTTATACAGTTGAGCTCAAATAGGTTGACAGGTCCCATCACGCTGAAACTTTTCAATATTTCAACACTACAATTTATTTCCCTCTCGGAAAACAGTTTTTCAGGCGAGCTTCCATGGACTTTAGGTGTTTCCTTACCCAATCTTGAGGAACTCTATCTCGGGGGAAATAAATTCACTGGAGCTATACTAACATCCATCTCAAATGCTTCTAGGCTCAGAGTACTAGACATTGGCATTAACCATTTTACTGGTGCAATTCCTCATTCTCTTGGAAACTTGGGATTACTAGAAGTCTTGTCCGTAACAAACAATGATTTTTTTGGGGACTTGCGATCCAACAGGTTGAGCTTCATTACGTCTCTTGCAAATTGCAAGAATTTAAAATCTTTGAGGATTAATGGGAATCCTCTGAATGGCTTCCTCCCAAAGTCTATCGGAAATCTTTCTAGCTCACTCGAATCCTTTCATGCAGGTAGTTGTGGAATCAAAAGTGAAATTCCAAGTTCGATTGGTAATTTGAGCAACTTAGTAGAACTGTTCTTTGAAAACAATAGTTTGACAGGGTTAATTCCAACTACAATCAAATGGTTCTTGAAGCTTCAGAGGATAGATCTAAGCGGCAATCAAATACTTGGTGCTATTCCAAGTGAGTTTTGTAATTTGGTGAACTTAGGAGAATTAACACTTGGACAAAATATGTTCTCGGGTATGGTGCCTTCTTGTTTAGGAAACGTTACAACACTCAGATATGTTTATCTCAATTCTAACAATTTAAGTTCTGTGATACCAACAAGCTTTTGGAGCCTCAGATATATTTTGGAGCTAGACATGTCAGGAAATTATTTGACAGGTTCTTTGCCTGCTGAAATTGGAAACTTGAAGGCATTAATCTATTTGAACCTTTCAAATAATCAATACTTGGGTAGGATACCCAGCACTATTGGAGCACTACAGGATTTGCAAGACCTCTCCTTGGAACGTAACATGCTACAAGGATTGATACCAGATTCCATGAAGAATATGTTGCAGTTACGGCATTTGGATCTATCTTTTAACAATTTGGAAGGTGAAATTCCCAATTCATTACAGGAACTGCCAGATCTCCAATACTTTAATGTGTCTTACAACAGATTGAGAGGACCAATTCCTCATGGAGGGCCGTTCGCAAATTTCACGAACCTATCTTTTCTCTCAAATGAAGCATTGTGTGGCGCTCCTAGGCTCCAACCTTGTGCAAGTACATTTGAGCATGAATCAAGGACCAAAAGGATAGTCATGATTGTTCTGTTGACATCAGGATCTGTCATATTAGCCTTGGTGATTTCAATTTTTTTGATACGGTTAAAGTTGAGAAAGAAAATTCTAGCTCCAACTCAGAACTTGCTTCCCACGGCGACATTTGAAAGGGTGTCCTTCCATGAACTTAGACAAATAACAAATGGATTCAGCGAGAGTAACTTACTTGGCTCAGGGAGCTTTGGTTCAGTTTACAAGGGAATTTGTGAAAATGGGATGGTTTGGGCCATAAAGGTATTCGATTTGCAGCTAGAAGGTGCATTTAAAAGCTTTGATCGAGAATGTGAAGTCTTAAGCTGCCTTCGTCATCGAAATTTAACTAGAGTAATTACTGCTTGCTCTAGCCTTGACTTTAAGGCTTTGGTGCTCGAATACATGCCCAATGGAAGCCTTGAGAAATGGCTTCATGTAAACTATCATGTCCCAAGTATCAAGCAAAGGTTGGGTATCATGATAGACGTGGCTTCTGGTTTGGAATATCTCCACTATGGCTATTCAATGCCTATAGTTCACTGTGACTTGAAGCCAAGCAATATTCTACTAGATGAAGACATGGTTGGACATATTTGCGATTTTGGAATTGCGAAGTTGTTGGGAGACGGAGAATCTGTGATACAAACAAAGACTCTTGCTACATTTGGATATATTGCCCCAGGTGACTTTTCTTGATTCCAATTTCAAATTTTTTATGTCATTCAAATTAAAGTTTAAACTTTTAATGGCTAGTACAGTATGTGAAATTTAAAAAATTTGAAAAAAATGTAAAATTGGTGAACTGGTACTAGTACTTGACTTTAACAACTAGTTTCAAATTTTTTGATGCTAGAGTATGGACTGGAAGGATTGATTTCAACAAGTACTGATGTTTACAGCTTTGGGATTATATTGATGGAGACATTTACAAAAAGAAAGCCTAAGGATGAGATGTTTACAGAAGAATTAAACCTTAGGCGTTGGATACAAGAATGCTCACCAGATTCTGTGATTCAGGTTATAGACACAGACTTGCTTCATCCTGAAGATAAAACAGTACAAAGGAAGATTGAATGCATATCGTCTATCTTGCAACTTAGTTTAAGTTGCACCACAAATGCTCCTGAGGAAAGAATAAACATGAAAGAAGTTCTAGGAGCATTGCAGAAGGTCAAACTTCAATTTATCAAAGATATCACACCTTGAAGTAGACGGTAATACCATTATATATGAGATAATCCATTAGCAACTTTGTCTGCAATAGCATAGTATATCGAAATCTCATTCCAAGGCTTACCATTCATTCAAATAGTACTCATGTTTTTCTACTGAATATATGGCAGAGCCCTAGAGTGCAAATTTATATGGGGGAAATTCTTTGTCTTGCTTAAAGTTCAAGACGGGAATGAGATATGTTGTATTGCCAATAAATTTGTTTATGGAGACCTTAAGTTCAGGATCCTAATTTATATGTTAACTCAGTGTTTATGCTTGTCAAACATGTATGGCAATTAAGGTGGTAATTTACATTTAGTTATTCATACATCTTTGCCCTTTTCAATTTTTGCATATAAATAAGAAATAAATTGATCATCAATATATATCACCATATAGAGGTACACATAGGCATATGTGTTTATACATACAGAACATGAATGTGGCATTTAGATTCATGCATTTAGTTAATTACAAAATTACATTTTAAAGGTGCGAAGAACAAAGATAGCAAAGTAGTTTTCTGTGCTACAATTACTACTTAATTTATAGAAATTAATAGTACTTATTCAGAGAAAAATTGAAGGTTGTATTTGTAATTGTGGTTGGCAATAGTTGGAGAATGTTAAAATTAATAATGTACCATTGCCTCAAGCTAGAAAATGGTGGGAACATTTGTTAAATAGCTCAATTTTGAGAAACTACGCTTAGGGTGCGTTTGGTTTTACAGAATTGGAATTGAATTGGAATTGAAATTCTATAGAATTAGAATACTATGTATTGGAATTCCAAAACATTGTAATTCTTTTGTTTGAGAAATGCATAGAATTGATACAGAATTCATTTCGAATCCCAAATTCTTTGTTTGGACGGGAGAAGAATTCATTAAGAATTAGAATTGTTTTCATCTAACATTTGTTTACATAAAATTTTTCTTTTTTCTTTTTCCTCTGTAATAAATTTTTAACATTTAGCTAATTGTTACTAAAACTTCAAGGAAAAAACCAATTAGTGCCTTTAATAATTTATTTTTCTTGCATTTAACTAATTGTTACTAAAGTTTTAAAGAAAAAGCTAATTAGTTCCTTTTCTAAAAAAAAAATTCTTAATTAAATTATATTAAATAAAAACTAATTACATATTCTAGCTTAAAAAGTACATATTTATCAAGTTAAAACCTTGATATTTTTTTCTAAGTTAGGAACTTTAAATTTTAGAAAATTAAAAACCTACTCTATATTAAAGTATCAACTAACTGTCTCACCTGATCTTATGAAATTAAAATTGACAGTGCGATTATTAAAGTTATGAGCAAGAACATAGAGAAACATTGCAACTGCTTCTTCAACTGTAATATTTATAGTATCCCTCAACCCACAATACTCTCTTAAATTTGTACATAAAACAGTAAGACAATGTTTATTGAGTCGAAGTTGCTCTACATAAACTCTGTTGTTTCCATAGTAAAGACGCCTTAGATATATTTTACGTGCTACTTTAAAGTCAAAATAAGGCTCCTTTACTATATGCAAGGAAAAAACATTATCCAAAGAAATACAGAACAGGTAACAACAGAAGCTTCGTTGCCTGCATTATCTCCTATGTAAAGTATTTGACAAGTAACACTACAACATAAGAAAGAGTCACAAGTTTCTCTCAGGCTAAGGTAGAAGTTGCCACCACACTTGAACATGAAGGAAACGAGGTCAGGTAATATACATAAGGCCACACCAAAAAGAGATTTAACACTTATTCACAAAGTTTGTAGCATTTTTTCTAAAAACCACAGCAGTTGACCACCATTTCCAACATCACTTCTTCAGAAGATTGCGTGAGGAGATCTTCTTGCAGTAGGGACTGGTGCGCAGAATTTCGCTGTAAGGACAGATTGCCTCAACTAATAAAGTACGGAGAGGCCCCTGATGCAGAACAACAAAAGGTGCATAATTCTGGATTCAGCTCATTGACAAATGAATGAAGAATTAATGTGGTTAACGTCAGCTAAAACTGAGAAATTCAATACAAGAAGCAACTTCTCCAGCATCAAAGAGATCTAATCATGAAATTTGTAAGTCTCCAATGTTTCTTCATACATTGATCCACCTTTTGGCAAGAGCTCAAAGGCAAGTCTCCCATGCATGTCATTTTCTAACAAGTCTCCTTTAAATTCCCACTTTTTTCTTTTTTGCCTTTTGCTCGTCTCCTTCTTTATCCATGTCAATATCCAAATTCTGCAATTCAAAATCACAACAACAATAAGAAAACATAAGCCAAAAGACCAAATCATGCCAAACTAGCTATTAATTCAAAAGACCAAATTAGCTATTGGAAAAATCTCAAACAAAAACCTGGTTGCTACTGTATCAAAAACAAAAAAGATTTTGCTTGGTTACGTTAAATCTAGAAGAACAGGGCAACAGAGTGCTACCTTTTTTTCTATCCTCGTCCAAATGTTGAATTAGAAGCAAAAAAACAGTAGCAAATTTATAACATTAATGGCAAACATTATCAGAGGAACAACCAAAAAAAATCAATTTTTGATTGGCAAAAATTTAAAAATGAATATAACATCATAAACCCTAAATTTGTCGAGAATTGAGAATTGAAGGAGCGGAAGGAGAGTGAGGACGAGAGGACGAGAGGACGCGACGGTGGTGGTGGTGACGGCAATGAAAGCGGCGGCAAAGGTAAAACCAGGAGGCACAATTCAAGATTAATAGGAAACGAAAGAAAGGAGACCAAAATATAACTCAATCTGTAAATTTCACCCACTCGATGTTGCGGCAGAGGGAGGAAAAGAGGGAGGAAAGGCTTGTAGGGGTTACGGCAGAGGTGCTGGGACAAGGAGAAGGTGCAACGGCGGCAGCGACAGAGAACGCTGGAGCAGATGGCGATTTGCTAATGCAGACAGAGGAAGAAGCTGGCTTTGTTTCCTTAATCTAGCTTTATAGTTGACCCGTTTTTGAGTTTTGACCCATTTAAAGTCCGCGTGTTGACCCAACGAGAATCTGGCCGTGGAATTGGAATTGAAATTCTTTGGTCCAGCCAAAGAATTGGAACCATGGAATTCGATCGATTTGGAATTGCGATTCAATTCTAATTCTATACGAAAGGTAGGATCCAAACACGAGAATTAGAATTGGGGACCCAATTCCAATTCTAAACCCCAATTCCTTGGGTAACCAAACATACCCTTAATGGAGTTCTTCACTGGATTGTTGGTGGTTCAGGGAGAAACTCATTTCATACCTTCTCTTAATAGTAGATAGATATTTTTTTATAAAAATTTCAGCATGTTCCACCTCCTTGATGTTTGGAAAATAGAATCATTTGACGTGTGAAGGTATTGTTCAAGGTTTATTTTTTTGTTATTTTGCCCCAAGCAAGTTCAATTTGACCCGTTTAGACCCTCAACCCAAGTCTCTCCTTCCCCACCAAAAAATATAAAAGAGTATTTTGTCTCTATTTTTGGGACGGATTAGGAACTAGGAAGATAGGAAAAGGAGGCTGAAACTCTAAATATTTAATTTTGCTTTCATGATGTGGCACAATCTTTACTGTTCAATCTACGAGTGAGGCCACTGTAGATTATACCTACACAAGTTTTTAGTTTTTACCCAAAAAGTACATGGCAAAGAACACATCTCTAAACTTACTTCTTTTTTTTTTTTTGGTATACAAAAAGAAGCAGCCCGTTTAGTTGCAAATTTCGCGGGGTTAATAGATGCACAAGTGGGCTTTTAGGTTCAATTTGTTTGGACAATCGAATTGAACCAATTCATATACATGGGCCTAAAATCACAAAACCGTTTATCTGGGCCATTCTATCGCCAATGGAATAGTCGAAAAAGGGCTGCTATGTAGCTCAAATTTAAATTTAATCAAGTGGTTTTTCAGATTTATCCTTGTCTTATCAACTCGATGATGGGCAAAGATGGTGACTTTCCTTCGATCAATCTTGACTTTGTTTAGAGCTCCACTTGGTTTTTCCAAAAAAAAAAACTCCACTTGGAACCAAAATGCACTAAATAAAAAAATTTCACTTGTATTTTATTTTTCTGTTTGGGCTAATTTGTTAATTGGCATGCTTGGACCATTTTTTTCTTTTGGCTTCACATTATTCGAGAAGGTAACTGTGTTTATGCCCCAATAATTGGGCCTTGCCTCAATTGGTCTAGTCACTCAACTTTGTGAACTGTAAAGTGGAAATCAATTAATTTATTCTTGACAGACGCACATTTGATAGATAACTTGCACATTGAGATACATAAAATATAACAGAGAAAATATGTATTTTAACAACTGAGGACATACTTAATTCCAAATTCTGACCACAAGGATAAGTTAAAACTTGTCAATGCGAACCTTAAGATGCAAAATGTGCCAAATATGAACCTTAAGGTACTAAGTTGGGGCAATCCCAAGGGGAAGGCCATGACTACAAATTGGCTAAACTTCTAATAATGCATCCAATGCTTCTAACTTACAAGAAATCTCTAACAAATATGAAGAGTAAAAGGCAACAACCAGTTATTTGGATTGCCAGAAAACTGGCTATAAGTTGATGCCTCTTTAGCTGAAGCAGAATATAGAACCGAATGTGATCCATCACCAAAAAGCGAACCAAATTAAACTTGGCATGAACATTTGATGTACAATTCCTGGATAATTACACGGATTAATTGCTTTACAGTTAAAATTATGAACTTTTGATAATGCATCAATGTACAAAAACTTCCTAAAAGTGACCTCATGTCAGGTCTATCTTTCAGCTGTAAAGAGAAGTATTATAAAGTAGAGAGCCATTTTGTACATGCACTAGTTACTGTGCTAAGTGAACCTGTAACTTGGGAATCTTAATGATGTCCTCTTATTTGAACTTTAACCTTTTATGTCTTTGTTTAATAAAATAAAAGGCAAGAGAAAGCTGAAAATATTAAAAATCGTGTTTCAGAGATTAAAAAAATTGAAAAAAAGGGTTTTAAGAGTCCTCACGTGACTTGGTTCCAGCTGAAATTGAAGAAATTTCATTAATTGTCCACTTTCATGCAAAATTGAATAGATTGGAGACCAAAATTGATCTACAAAATAGATTGGGGATTGATTATGTGCATGTACTATAGATTGGGGACTAAAATTGCAATTCTCTCTAAACGCAAACCATGATCACATGTTTTGCGTTCTGAAGAATATACAGAGTTTTTTCTTTTTTAGTGGTCTCTCTAACCTCTTACAGAATTTAGACATATTAATGAGTGTTCATTGAGTATCTAATAAAAAATATATATAACAAATTCTTTTATAATATTAATCACATTACTACAATTTTAGTCCACTTTGCTACAACTAAATTGGTTACGCCCCAATCCATCAATGCAAAAGATAAGTGGACTACGTATAGGCATAGCATCTGGTCGCGTGACCGGGAAGTGGGAGGAGAAGGGAGAAGGGAACGTGGGGGAGGAGAGTGGCAAGGGGAGGAGGAGAAGGAAAGGGATAGGGAGAAGAGAAAGAAAAAAAAGGGTAAAATATACTAAACCTCCTTGTGGTTTGGGTTATTATCATAAAACCTCCTCATTAACCATATAGTACTAAGGGCGAACGCCCGGTATCCACGTGGGACGTGGTCATCCTCTGCATGACGCGACGTGATTGGTGTGAATTTCTCCCTTTCTATTCTCACTTGTTGGGTGTGGTCGTTGCGTCTCTCCTCTTCCTCTTCCCTTGGCACTATTTAGCTCTGCTTTGGTCTTCTACAGGTGCTCTCTTGAGGTTGCCATGTCCTCCAGCTGCTCCCACTCCCACATTACTGTTTTACCTTCCGCCCTTGTACGCCTTCCCGTTTCACTGCCCCGTCTTTCATTTTTACCGTTTGCCTGCTCCTCAGTCCCATCTCCACCCACTGCATCCTACCTCCATCCTGGCTGGCCACCAGTTCCCCCCTCTTCCCCCAATTTATCATCTGTCTATTCCTTTTTTTTATGCTACTTTTCCCTACATTAGCTCTTCCCCCTTGCTCCGCGCTCTGGAGCCACTTCCCCTCACAGAATACTGTTCCTTTAACTCTCTTACACGTCTTCGCCCACCTGCTCTGACGTCTTGCATCCTGACCGATTAGGTGACTGCCATCATGAACCATGGTGCTTCTCCTCTTGCCTGCTCCTCACAAACCGCTATTTGCTATTATGTTCCTATTCTGGTATTGCTGCTGCTCCTCACCATTGCCCTCTCCGCTGCACCAGGTGATCTCTCCTGCTCTTTCGTTGCTCTGCTTCCCCCCTTGCACACCCCCTCCCTCTCCCTCTGTCGCCCCCTGCGATTTTCACTTGCTTCCTCATTCCCCCTCCCCTATTGTCCATTACAGCTCTAAGCTAACATTGCTACTTAAACTCCCTTGCTTCGGAATAGCTCACCTCAGTCTTTCGCTCCACCGGCACCCCACGCCCGTCTTGGGTAGGAATAATTGCCCTACAATTGTTGTCCTCGGGTTACCGCTGAACATAACCCCCCCTCTTGCCTAGCATTTGTTGCCATCACTGTGTTCTTCCCAGCTGTTGTTCTCTTTTCCCCCCAAGTTGCATTTAGTACGCTGCTCATGTGCTCATTTTTCCTCCATTTTCCTGCAATTTATTCACTGTTGTTTATGCTTCTTATACTTGCTTCCCCTTTTGGTATATGCCCTATTTTCCGGCATCTTTTTAACCTTTGTCTCGTTTTACTTATGCAGCTCCATTTCAGCTCGCTCCTCTACCGTGTTCTTCTGTTATCCTCCGTTTACTGCTTAAGGTATTTTGTCTTCTGCTTACTTTCATATCATGCTGGTGTGTTTTGACCTACTTTTGTTGCTATTGTTAGCTTTGCTTCTCCTGCTCCTCCTCCCCTCCCCCCTCCTTTTGCTCCTTCAGTTGTCTCGCGGGATTATATATGCTATGCTTCCTTCCTTTTCCTGCACTTAGCTTGCATTTGTCACTGTTACGTCCCCTTTTGAGCACCTCTAAACAGTTTTTTTGCATTTCCTACCAAACATATATCTTCATGCTCTCCGTTTTAATGCTTCTCCAATGCATATTATCCAAGGATGGATAAAAAATGCTAAAAGACGTAAAAGGTATGCAGAAATGCCACATGCCCAAAAAGCTGACCTCCTTCGTCGCCGGCGTGAGTGAAATGCTTTAAAAAAAAAAAAGGCCCAGCTATGCCTTCTTCTGCTGAGGCAACTCGGTTTCAGAGGCCTGGCCAAAATAACCACGACTATTTCTCTAGATCTCCCTTAGGTTATACCCAGACTGGCGTTCTTTTGGTTGATACTGTGGATAGTTCCCTCCTCGATTCAGGCTCGTTAGATCCTACCACGAATAATTTGGTCCTCAACCAATCTAGATATGTTGCTTCAGATTCTTCTGCTGCACCAAACTACTCGCCGCCAGTATTTCCTCGAGGTATAGTTATCATTACGTGCCCCTCATTCCCATATTTCCCATCCTTCCTCCTCTTATCCTATGGTTTTTACTTTTTGTTTGTGACCTATTGAGTCCTCGTTGCTATTGCTTGTAGTTTTTCCCTATCAGATTTCCCTTGTATGGATCCAGCTACGCATTGTAAGCTGTACTACATATTCCATTCGAACTTCTTATTGCTGCCCAGGTTGACTGCTCTGTTTATGTGCTTTGCCAATTCCCCTGATATTCTTTCCCAGGAGAAAAACATTTTTTTCCTCTTCTATCAAGTTCATACCTTTGCCATTTGTACAGGTTCCCGCTATTTTTCCCTCTGTAACACGCTAAGTCCTTTGCTACTGTCAGTTTTAAGGGAATAATAACAAGCTGCCCAGTGTTTCAAACACAATGCCTGACTCCTCCCATTTATCATCATACACATTCCCCGTATTCCTATACTTTTGCCATAATGTTCAGATCTTTCCAGGAAAGAATCTTCATCATCCGCCTTCCAGATTAGCTCGCCTAGAAAATGTCCCAACTCAGTCTCTTCTTCTTCCCGCTGCTCCGAATTGTGAACATTGTGGTGCTAAACGCTTCCATTCAGAACCTCCTTCTTTTGTTGCTTTGAGGGTGAAATTTTCGTTGTTGCTCCTGCTATGCCTTATGCTCTGAAGCGCCTATTCACTGGTGATAATGAGAAATGTGAGCACTTTAGAAAGAACTCCCGGGCATATAATAATAATGTGGCATTCACATCTTATGGTGCTAAATATGATCGTGAATTGACAAAAAAAATACAAAAAGGGTCTATACATTTCGGGTCCAAGGCCAAATGTGTCACTTCTTGGATGGCCTAATCTCTCCATCTAATAAATCCTCAGGCGTTCAACTATATTTTTTTTGGCACTGATGAAGAACTCACAAATAGAGTTCAGATTTCTGATAAGCTTTGGCTGACCACTCTTAGGCTGCTGATGACAATCCTTCAAGGAAATCCATATACCAGATTTTTTAAAAATCTTAGGGATGTGCCTGCCCTTGAGAACCATATACTATAGTTCTAAAGTGTTATCCTGGTCTTGATCAACGTGTCTTTAATCTTCCTACTACCTCTCAAGTAGCCACTATCTAGACCGAGACAAATGATGCGTTTGTTGAAACGAGCCCGCACATTCAAGTTTATAGCCATTCGAACGCAAGTTATAGAGTCCAATCATATTACGCGTGTTATGATCCACTTCAGTACCCTCTTTTATTCCCTAGAGGCGAATCTGGTTGGCATCATGGGATCAAGAGGATCTATTCAAAAAGGAACAAAATTGATTCTTTCAACCTGGATGTTGATGTTGATCTTCCTTCTACTCAAAATCCTGCTGACTTATTCAGCATTGAAGATATAGGCATGTCTATTTCTTATACTTATATATTATTTCTGCTATGATGTTCTATATATTCGGTCATATTATACCTTCATTTCTCCCCTTTTAGCTACTCAGCAAAAAATCGATCAGGATTATACTGTATCTGCTAGGGAGTACTATTGCTATCTGCTACAAATAAGAGACAATGATGATTCTATGTTGCTTCATACCCTGAGATTATTTCGGCAATTTGTTGTTGGTACCTACATAAAAATTAAAATATCTAGGCTAGACTTGCATAGAAAGAAGCAAATTGAAATTAGAACTGAATTTCTTCAAGGGGTCATAGACAGTGTTGCTATAGGCCAAACACAAGGGTCTACAGTTGGCCGCCGAATAGTATTGCCTGCTTCTTTTATCGGCAGCCCGAGGGATATGAGGAGAAGATATCTTGATGCAATGACCTTAGTTCAGAAATATGGCAAGCCTGACATATTTCTTACCATGACTTGCAATCCGATATGGCCAGAAATCCAGCAAAATCTTTAGCACTATGAAAAACCACAGGATAGACCTGATTTGCTAGCTAGGGTCTTTAGAGCTAAGTTTGAAATGTTAAAGGTCGAGCTCCTTAAGAAACAGATCTTCGGAGAGGTTGCAGCCTGTGTCTATGTTATTGAATTCCAAAAACGTGGCTTTTTGCATGCTCACTTGCTGCTCATTCTTAAACCAGGCTCCAAGCTACTGAATCACAAATCATATGACAGAATTGTTTCTGCCGAAATTCCAGACCCTGACAAGAATAGGCATTTATATTCCCTTGTCATTAAGCATATGATCCATGGACCGTGTGGTGAAAAAAATCAGTAAAGCCCCTGCATGAGAAGTGGTAGATGCAAAAATCATTATCCGAAGAACTTTGCGCCTTATACAGTTCATGGCAAGGATAGCTATGCATGCTACAAAAGAAGAGATGATGGCCGAAAAATAAAGGTCCACAAGCATGAGCTTGACAACAGATTGGTTATACCTTACAACCCATACTTGTTAGCTTTATTTGATTGCCACATGAATGTTGAAGTCTGCTCCACTGTTAAGCTTGTTAAGTACCTTTATAAATATATTTTTAAAGGTCATGACCTTATCGACTTTAGCCTTCTTGATCAAGAATCTGTTGGTAACATTGATGAGATTAATCGGTTCCAGCAAGGCCGTAGGGTTTCACCTCCGGAAGCTTTGTGGCATATCTATGAATTTCGCCTAACAGAAATTAATCCAGTAGTTTATACCCTGCAGGTTCATCTTCCTGACCAACAATCTGTTTCTTTTGATAAAAGTTCATATTTGTGATATCTTTTGAGCAAAATTGATTTTTCAAAGACTATGCTGACCGAATTTTTCAAAATGAACAAGTTCAATCCTACAGCTCAGCATTTGAAGTGTTTATATAGAGATTTTCCTCAACATTTTGTATGGACACCAAAAACAAAGACATGGTCAGAAAGGAGTCGTAGGAAGGTCATAGGGAGGCTGGTAACTGTTGAACTTAGAGAGGGAGAAAGATACTACTTAAGGCTTTTACTTACCCATATTCCAGGCCCAACATCGTTCGATGACTTGCTTACGGTTAGAGGTCACAAAACAGCCTCTTTTTAGAGAAGCCTGCCTGCAATTAGGATTGCTGGAATCTGATTCCTACATAGAAGAAGCATTAGAGGAAGCTGCTACTTTCCAGATGCCTTATTTGTTACGGTATTTGTTTGCAATGCTTCTATTTTATTGCTCTCCCAAAAATCCCAAACATCTTTGGGAATCATTCGAAGAGTAGCTATCTTCTGATTACAAACGAAGCTCCACGCATCACCACTGCACACCAATAGAGATTAAAAGAAAAGTTCTTTAGGATATTAATGCAACACTAGGGCAAATGGGGAAGACCCTCGATGATTATCATTTTCTTGAACATTCCTTTACGTCCTGTTATCGTGACCAGCTGACCAAAGAAGTTCAAAGTGAAACGGCCATACCCATTGATCCAGAAGATCTGCTTCTTCCTGAAAAACTTAATTCTGACCAGTGGCGTGCATTTGATTTAATTCTGGAATCAGTATCGAGCTCAAAAGGCCAAACTTTCTTTACAGATGGTCCAGCTGGCACAGGAAAAACTTTTTTATATCACGTGCTCGTCGCTTTTCTTCGTTCCCAAGGATATGTGGCAATTGCAGTTGCCACATCTGATGTCGCAGCATCTCTCCTCCCTGTTGGCAGAACTGCACACTCAAGGTTTAGGATTCCTTTGGATTTTGCAAAACAAAAAACTTGCCAATTAAATAAGTAGAGTAGTGTTGCACAACTGATTGTTTCTGCTAAATTAATCTTGTGGGATGAAACTTCTATGGCAAAAGGAGAAACAATAGAGGCATTTCACTGTCTTCTTACGGATATAATGGAATCTGATGTATCCTTTGGAGGAAAAACTATTGTTTTTGGCTGTGATTTTTGCCAAACCCTGCCAGTTATTGAGCACCTTGCTGCACCAGATTTGATTGAATCCACTGTTCTATATTCGCATTTATGGTCTCACATATATAAGCTGCAACTGCGAAAAAATGTAAGGACTGCCTTAGATCCAACATTTTCAGCTTTTTTTCTTAGAGTAGGCGAAGGCACTGAACCTGTTGATGAACACGGCCAGATATCTCTGCCCCCTCATATGGTTATCCCTTATCGCAACAAAGAAGAATCACTTGACAGGTTATATCCATATAGTGCATTATTAGTGATTTATTCTATCCATCTGTTTTAACTCCATGTTCTAATTACGTATAAAATCTTCCAAGTTATTTGGGACCGTATTTCCTGATCTAAATCTATACTCATGTGATTCTTATCAAATGATAGATAGATATGTACTTTGTCCCAAAAATAGCTCGGTTGCTGAGATCAATGAGCTGATGATTGCAAAATTTCCTAGAAATGTTTACAGATACATAAGCTGTGATAGAACTGTTGATAGGAAATACCAAGCATATTATGAAGACTTTCTAAACTCTTTAAATCCAAAAGGTCTGCCTCCTCATGAACTTTTGCTCAAAGAAAACTGTCCTATAATGCTTCTAAGAAATGTGAATCCAATGGATGGTCTTTGCAATGGCACACGGTTAATCTGTAGATAATTGGATGAACACGCAATTTGTGCCGAAATTGTCTCTGGTCCTCATAAAAGGAAAAAGGTCTTCATTCCAAAAATTTCTTTGCAGACTTGTGATGCTGAAAAGAATGGTATTCCATTTATACGGACACAGTTTCCTGTCTATTTATGTTTCGCCATGACAATCAATAAATCTCAGGGTCAAACTCTTGACTATGTTGGCATTTATCTCCGTGAGCTGTATTTTCTCACGGCTAGCTTTATGTTGCTCTCTCTAGAGCTAGAGATTCTTCGACAGTTAAAATTTTAATTGCTCTGGGTACTTCTGACGACGTTAAAGTTGATCGTAAAACAAGAAATGTTGTCTTTCATGATATCTTTCAATTTACTGACATATAATATATAAGGTCTAATTACCCATGCCATTGTTTCCTTATTAGTTTATCATCTACATATTCAGTTAGCCGTGCTAATTTCCCATTGTTTTCTTTTTTGCAAAGTCATCCAGAATGCAGGACATTATCCCAGTCAGAGACGTGCTACCTGGGTCTCAAGGCTGGACCTGCAAAGTCACTGAGCAAGAGAAGTAGCAAATAACCGGCTCAGCATCAATGCCAACAAAAAAACAAAAGTTTATTTTGCTGGATTCAGAGGTCTTCTCTCTATTGTGCTGATATATCCTCCTTCATTCTACAAGGTTAAATATTGCATGTTACTAAATATTTTCTATCTATGTAAGGTTCGCAGATAGAGGGGATTATCTTCAATAATGACATCCCCAAAGTGAGCCCTCGCCTTCAGATTTATAAAAAAATACTTCATTTCAAATGCCATTGTCAGGCTAATTCCAGAGAAATATCAAACTCCTGAACTGAAAATCCAGTGGGTTATCACCAGCCGAATAGTCATTGAACCAGTCAACGATGATGACGATCTTCTGCCTATGAAGTTTAACTGCACGGAATTCAGTGATCTTGTTAACTTCATGGATGACAAACAAAAATCTGTTGGTCAGCTTCAGCATTATAGTTTCCTCATTTACTCGGTCATTATATCCATTTTCCCCTGATTAATGTTATTTTATCCTGCACCAGATATTCTTGCTATAGTTGTTCAGGCACTGGATGTGAGGCATATCACAAGAAATAGAAAAGATTCAGTTGTTCAGAAATTCGTCATTGTTAACAAAGAGTAAATTTTACCTTACAGATTTCATGTTTATTATATCAGAACTTTTACCTTTTTGCCTTTTCCAAAATTCCTCTTTTCTCTGTATTAGTGCACAGACTGTGGTCTTGTCATTGTGGGATGATTTTGTAACTAACGAAGGCCATCAAATCACACGTAACATCCAGAATCAGCCTGTTCTTGTTTGTCGCAGGCTAAAAGTTAGCTTTTACAATGGTATATAGTTTAGCACTTATGTAATATTTCTCTTACATTTAAACACTCACTGTTCACTTTTCCTTTTCATCTTCATATATCTTCTTCTTGCTAATTTTCCCCTAACAACTACCCACCTTTCCCCTCAGGAGTGACACTGTCTACCTGATTTGACTCTGCAATCCTTATAGATCCTCTTATAGAAGAAGCTGGAAACCTTAAAAAATGGTTATTTATGTGTCCTTTTACTTTGTCCCTGTCTTAGACATGCTCATCGTGTACAGTTATGATTACTGATAATTTTGTCAGCTTTTCCACAGGGCTAAAAAAAATGTTCAGCTCCTTAATGATCTTGTTACTGATGGAGCTTACATGAAGTACAATCCTGATATGGCTCTTAAACCAGATTCGAAGATAACTAAGATTATGCTTTTGAAGCCTACACAAAAGGTATTATTTTTTCTCCATTATGCAAT